>NW_007250537.1:92078-142230 GCF_000164805.1 Carlito syrichta
ACCTGCTGGGCTCCGGCGATCCTTCCACCTCAGCCTTTCAAGTAGCCGGAATTACAGGCATGTGCTACCACGTCCAGCTGATTTTTTGATTTATTGTAGAGGTGAGGTCTCGCCAAGTTGCCCAGGTGGGTCTCGAACTCACGGGCTCAGGCAACCCACTCACCTCAGCCTCTCAAAGCGTGGGATTAGAGGCTGAGCCACCGAGCCTGGCTAGGAACCAGCTTTTTGTTTCATTGATTTTTTTAATTATCTTTTTGTCTTCTATGTTCCAGATTTGGGCTTTTATTTCGGTGATCTGGATTCTTCTGCTGAAGTTAGGGTTTTGGTGGTCTTGCTTTTCCAGCTGCCTTAGGTGACTTGTTAGCCTCTTAACTTGTGATCTTTCCATTTTCTTCATGTGTGTTTGCAGAGATGTGAATTCCCCTCTTACTACTGCTTTCATGGCATCCCAGAGAATTTTGATAAGATGTTTCTTCATTTTCGTTTATTTCTAGGTATCTTTTATTCTCTGTTTTGATTTCCATGTTGACCCAGGAGATGCTTAGCATCATGCTATTTAGTGTCCATATCTTTGTTGGTTTTGGGGGAAATTTGTTGGTGTTGATATTTATTTTCATTCCACTGTGGTCTGAGAAGGTGCATGGCAGAATTTCAATCTTATGAATTTTGTTTTTGCTTGATTTATGGCCAAGGATGGGGTCGATCTTAGAGTACATTCCATGTGGTGATGAATAGAACGTATATTCTGTGGTTGTTGGGTAGAGTTTTCTGTAGGTATCAATTATGTTCATTTGGTCAAGAGTCACATTGAGGTTCCAGATCTCCTTGTTGACTTTTTGTCTTGATGATCTGTCTAGGGTTGTTACTGGGGTATTAAAGTCCCCAGCTATGATAGTGTTAGAGTCAATATCTTTTAAGTTTTCCTAGAAGTTGTTTTATGAAAGTTGGTGCTCCTATGTTAGGTGCATATATGTTTAGGATAGATATTTCTTGTTGATGGATTAAACTTTTTATCATTATGTAGTGACTTTCTGTATCTTCTTTAATTTTTGATAGCTTAAAATTATTTTGTCTGATATTAAGATCACAACGCCTGCTTTCTTTTGTGTTCTGTTTGCCTGAAATTTTGCTTCCCATCCTCTTACTTTAAGTCTGTGAGTATCCTTTCTGGTGAGATGAGTGTCTTGGAAACAATATATTGTTATCTCATCCCATGATATTTTATCCATTTTGCCATTCCATGTCTTTTCAATGGTGTTTTTAGTCCATTCACATTCAGGCTTATTATTGAAATGTGAGAGTTTATCCCTGTCATGATGTTCTTATAGAGTTGTTGTTGTTCCTGTTTGTTTGTTGTCTTTCTTTTGATTTTTGGGTTGATTCATGTGTGTTTTCAATCTTTTTCCTGCACTCTTGTGAAGAACATTGTTGTTCTTTTTTCCTTTCTTCTGTGTTTAATACTTTCTTAAATATTTCTTGTAGAACTGGTCTAGAGGCAGCATAATATCTTAGGGATTGAATGTCTGGGAAAGATTTTAATTTTCCCTCACTGATGAAGTGAAGCCTAGCTGGGTAGGTTATTCTTGGTTGAAATTGTTTATATTTGAGAACTTTGAAGATTGGGCTCTAAGCTCTCCTAGCCTGAAGTGTTTCTGTAGATAAATCTGCTGCTGTTCTAATTGGTCTTCCCCAGTAGGTAATCTGACCTTTTTCTTTTGCTGCCTTTAGGATTTTTTCTTTTATACTACTTTGTTTAGGCAAATTACTATGTGTCTAGGAGTTGGTCTTCTCATTTGTTGTCTTGCAGGGGTTCTCTGAATCTCTTGTGTTTGAAAGGTCACATCACATATGAGATAAGGGAAGTTTTCTTGAATAATTTCATGGAATGTTTGCTCCAGAGTAGTCTCTGTCTCTCTTTCTGCCTCAGGAAGCCCAATTACTATTAGGTTCAGCTTCTTGAAATAATCGCTCTTCTCTTGCAAGTTTTGTTCTGTCTTTTTAAGCTTCTTTTCTGTGTTTTTGACAGTTTGGGTCAGTTCTGTATTTTGGTTCTCAAGTTCTGAGATTCTTTTTTCTGCTTGACTAATTGTGCTTTCCATACTTATCAGTTTGTTATTTATTTCATTCACAGTTTTCTTTACTTCTGTATGTCAGCTATTAACTCCTTCATTCTTTCCTCTTGTCACTCTTCAATTCTATTTATTCTCACTATTAATGTCTTGATATCTGGATTTTTAATTTGATATCAGTCATTCTGGAGACTCGTAATTGTTTGCGTTCCAATGTTTGTTTTCTCAGTGTCTGAACTTCCAGGGGTCTGTGTGAGACCCAGATTCTTCTTTTGGTTTTTCTTCATTTGTGCAGATTTTCCTCCCCCTCACATTTTTCCTCTTCTTTAATTTTGTTGTTTAGGGATGGCATTTACTTCTGTTTACTTCTTTTTCTCAATCTCCTATTCTTCTTTATGTGGATCCTCTGGCTTTGTTCCAATCTGAAACTGGATTGTGGGTTAGGGGGGCTGTACTTTTTGTAGTTTTGAGATTTAATTGAAGGGGGAGGTGTGACAAAAAATCTTTCTGCAGATTCCAGTATCTACTGACAGGTGTTTGGGAGCCCTGGAACCAATTTTCCACTGCCTTTCAATCTGTCCATGCAGTGGGGGTATAGGTTTGCTCCCTGAAAGGAAAAGAGACACAAAGACAGAAAAGAATTTTTAAAAAACCTAAAACTTACAGACAATCATACAAACACACACACCAAAAATAAAACAAAACAAAACAAAAAAAACCCAAACTCCCTATTGATGTATTATTTCCATACACAAATAGGAAATCTAACAACAAAAAAACCCCAGTAAAATACAGAAACAAAGCAAGTCTGAAAATGTTATCAAAAACAGGAAGAAAAAAATGGAAAAAAAAAAAAGCAAAAATGAGCAACACAAACAGAAAAATAAAAAAATAAAAACAAGGATCCAAACTTGCTTTAAGGTCCTTCCTGTAAGTCCAATGTCCTTTCAGCTCTGATCTCTAGCCCCTCCCCTCTGATCTCAGCACAGACTGTTAGGGTTGCTCACAGCTTGAGTCAGATGCCCTAGGCCTACTGTGGAAGGAGAGTGGATCAGATTTGGACTCACCTGGTTTGCTGCCTGTCAAGTCTGCCACTAAAGTTTGACCTGTGTCTGATCCAGCATGGAGGAGGGGCTTCTGTCTCACCCAGTATGATGAGATTATCTTAGGTCCAAAGTTGGAGGTTGGGCTGGGCGGGGCTGGGCGGGGCTGGGCAATGTAAGTCTCTGCCTGGTCCTAGGACAGAGAAAATGGCTGCAGTTGGTGTTTCTTCATCAGGCATAGGGCTCCTCTCTACCTCTCCCTGATCTTCTCTCTCCACTGATCGGATCCAGCGCTCCAGCTGATTTGCTATAACAAGTGATAGCGTGGGCCAGGTGCTAGGTGATGAGAATCAGCTGGATTCAGCAGGCTTTTCTCAGGAGATTCCCATGAACAGTAGATAATCTTACATGTCTGTGGCCAGTCTCAGGGTGTTGGGGGCTTGCAGTTACCTTCAGAGGGGGGTCCCGAGTGCATGAACCTGAGTCTCCCCTCAGATGGATTTTCACTCACCCACTAGCACACACCTACTCATGCAGAGGGTCTTTACGGACACTTGCTTTTGTGGAGACTCTCACAGTCTGACCGGTCCAGTCACCATCTTGTCAGCTTCTGTTCACTATTACTTAAGTATTCTCTAAGAAGATTGAGGTTTTCTCAATAGCTCTACTCTGTTCTTTATGGTCCCTTACCTGAATCACATTTAAAGGTCCATTCATGATAATGTTGGCTTTATTTTTCCAACTGAAACTCTTTCAGGTTCTACTCATTTCCAGTTCCAAAGCCAATGGCACATTTTTAGTTTTTTGTTATAATAATACCCTCACTTCTCAGTACCAATTTCTGTCTTAGCTCAGGTTGCTAAAACAGAACAGTATAGACTGTCTGCCTTATAAACAACAGAAATTTATTTATCAAGTCTGAAAATTCAAGATCAAGGTGCTGGCATATCAAGTGTTTGGAGAGGGTCAGCTTCCCAGTTCACAGACAGCCATCTTTTTGCTGTGTCATCACATGGAGGGAAGGGTTGAGTTCTCTTTTATAAGGGTTCTGATCCCACTTAGGAGGGCTTTGCCATTATCACCTAATTACTTCCCAAATATTCACCTTTAAATACTGTCACATTGGGAATCTGGGTTCAGCATATAAATTATGGGGACATTAACATTCAGTCTATAGGACTTTATCAAAATTAAAATGAATTTACCCACTACTGCTACATTATTACTGTATTCTGTATTTTTCTATATATTTATCTTTGCCAGTGAGTTTTTTACTTTTATATTCTTTCATGTTGCCTGTCCTTTCTTTTCATTTCATTTTGAAGAATTCCCTCTAGCATTTCTTATAAGGTTGGTCTAGTGGTAATGAACCTCTTCAACTTTTGTTTACCTGAGAAAGTCTTTGTCTTTACTTTATTTCTGAAGAATAGTTCCACCAGATATATTATTCTTGGTTGCCAGGGTTTCTTGTTTGTTTTCAGCACTTTCATTATACACTCCTACTCCCTTCTGGCCAACAAGATTTCTAAGAAATAACTGAATCTCATGATGATTCCCTTCTACATGATGAGTCATTTCTTTTTATTGTTGCTTTCAAAGTCTCTCTTTGTCTTTGAGTCTTGACAATTTGATTACAATATTTATGTGTGGAAATCTTTGAATTTATCCTCAGTGTGTCAGTTGGGCTTCTTGTATATTGATGGCCATTTTCTTCCTGAGATTTGGGATATTTATAGCCATTATTTTTAAAAAATGTTTGTTTGTTTTTTTAATGTGTTGTTCCGGGTTGAGAATTAAAAAAATAAAATTAAATTAAGGGATAAAAGCATAGTTTTATTACATGGGTGCATTTCAGAGTGTGAAGATTTCTTTATTCTTGCTCTTCTTCTGGCACAGTTATAAATTATATGTTTGTCCACCTGATGGCATTTCATAAGTATTTTAGGCTTTCTTCATTGTTTTTCTTTTTCTTTTTCTTTTTTTTACCTTTTTGCTCTCTGACTGTTGCACTTCAAATGACATATCTTCGAGTTCACTGATGCTTTCCCTCTGTTTGATAAAATCTGCTTTTTCTCATAAAATTTTCCATTTAGTAATATTATTCCTCAGCTCTGAATGTTATTTGTTTTTATTGTTTGTTTTTTATCTCTGTCAAAATTTTCATTTTGCTCATGTATCATTTGTCTGACCTCATTGATATTTCAAATTCTTTAGGAATTAACTTACATTTATTTATCTAGAATCAAATTTCTATAAAATTATTTAGTTCTTTCAATTGGGTCATATTCTCCTGTTTGTTTATGTGACTTGAAACTTTGCTTTAGTATCCATACTTTTGGAAAAAACAGCTACCACATCTAGTCTTTATAGACTGACTTTGTAAAAAACAAAAACAAAAACAAACCTTTACCAATCAGTCCACTTAGAGTTTCTAGAGGTCTTCTAAATCTCTGTTTCTTTGGACTTGTGCATGTAGATTTGTAATTACAGGAATTTACCGGTGTCATTTTTTCTGGAGTCCGGAATCTCTTGCTTTCTCTCATGAGGGTGCTATTATCGTAGTTCTGAAGCAGCAACAAACCTCCCAACCATTTTTTTTTCAGTGGCACCCAGGTATCTAGAATATCCTGGATCCTATTGGTTGGACTAGACAGAAACCATTTACTTGGGTAGTTCCCTAAAAATCAGGAACATGGACAGATTCTCTATTCTTCTCTTTGCCTTCCAACAAAGAGGCTGGTGAGCTGCGTTAGCCTCTGCGTGCTGTGCATGAAACCCTCTGGAACCCAGTTCTTTTTTTTGTTCTCATGGCTACCAGGCATCTAGAGTATGCTAGGTACCATCAGCACTCTGAGAAAGGCAAGACTGAAGCCAGTCCCCTCAGGAAGCTGCTCTGAAATGTCAGAACATTGGTTGTTTGGTCCCATGTTCTCTTTACCTTCTGAGGAAGAATCTGGAACTTTCCTTCTGATCACGTGGTGCTATCCCAGGGGCAGGGACTATGGCAAGAATGTGCCACCGGTTTTTCTATCAACTTTTATGCAGCTAGTACTACACTCTCTTCAGATGCAGTGGACTCTTCATTGGCTTCTGAATTTCTCACAAAGGGAATTTTTCCGTGTATTATTGTTGAATTGCTCTCTCTCTCTGCATGAGGGAGGGAGATCTGAGTCATCTTCTTGTCTTGCTGATAGCACTCAGGCTTCTTCATTTTATAGTTATGTAATAAATACTGATTATCAGATCTCAAACCATCTATTGCAGGTGTACATGTTAAGAACTAATCTAAATATAACCATTAAAAAATGAGTATTTTTTTTAGCATCTTTAAACACCATATGTTTATCGAATGACTGGGCCAATATGAATTTTACACCATATCTTGTATCCAACATGGAGCTATTTTAATGGATGTGATTTGCATGTCTCATCTACAGTTGCATGATTTATAATCTCATCTACATAATAACAAGATACATTAGAGTGGATTTCATTCAGTACATGGATTTGAAGTGTGAATCTGCAATAATTCAGTGATTTTACTTCATTCTTTTGGACATCAGTGTCAGGACATCTTGCCTGATCTTTGTAATGTGTAAAGCAATTTTACATAAAACTAATTTACTATGTTAATCTTCATAACTCGTGTAAAGTAAAATGAGTTACCTCTACATTTTAGATTTAGAAAATGAGCATCAATTAAAGTTAAAATGGCACTCCAAAGGTCATGCAGTTCATAAAGAACAAAGTGGCTTTTGTATCCTCTCTTGTTCAGGGTATGTGTGGGTGTGCACCTGCATGTGTTTGACTATGCAAAAAATATGTATATACAAGAGTTAGAAGAGTAGGAGTTTACAAACAGCATAGTCAGTATAATATAGCTTTATAGAGACATTTAACATTTAGACTTAAATATACAAAGAAACATATATAACATATTACATTTAGAGAAGAGCACAGAAAAAAATTCTCAAAATAATAGACAGAAATATTAGATAATTTTAATTCTCTCTTTTTGGTTGTTCTATTTTCAAAGCATTCTCTATTCAACATGAGTTCCTTTTTTTCGTTCAAAAACTTAAATACATATTGTTTGAAGGAAGAAAAAGGGAAGAAACTGGATTCATGATAACATATTTGTAAAGAAGTATTCTTTAATTACCCAATACCATTAATTCCTACTTTGTCAAGGTCATATCACGGTGTAACATTTGTAATGTACTTCTGCATGCTGACTGAAGCACACTGTTGAACAGCCATAACGTAGCTTTTAAAATGGATTAGAGTTAAATTATTCATGCTACAAGCCATATTGAGAGTTGACGGCCCCCACATTAAGAGCACCAGTACACGAATTTCATGCACGTTTCCTTTCCCTCAGAGAATCAGCTCATACAGCTTGCTGAATATAGTCATAGGTAAAAAATGCTGATAATATTTCCCTCCTGAAATGTCAGGTCTTTACAGTGGAGATAAGGAGCAGCAAGACGTTGATGCCTTGCAATTTTATGTGCTAACAGACTGCTTCAACACAATATCCAGAGTGCTGCTCACTAAAACCATAAGACAGTCAGGCATTTCTTGACAAATGAAAGTGTTTGATCTCTCTGTTCACACAGAAATACAACACAGATGCAAAACAGGATTGATTCCATAACATTTTTTAAAAAAATATTATATATTAGGAACTAGAAATTACTGAGATTTTTCATAGTCTGCGAAGGGAATCATTATTTGTTTCTCAAATTATAAGAAAACAATATAAATATATACATGTAAAAGTCTTCTTTTGACTTTTCATAAAAACAGTAATCTTGAAATTTTGTGTATTAATTTGAACATTTATTGAATGACTGGATAGTTTCACATGACAAGCTAAGGTCTTATTTATCTCAGTTAGGTCAATAATCAGAAATGACATGAGACTGCATATATATGTGTATATATATCTTTATTAAATACAAAGATTAGTTTTCAGCAGCTATTCAATGAAATAACTTGCTCAGAGAATTACATTGTTATTTTTCACAGCAACACTAAGCCAATAATATGTACCTGATAGAATACTTTTATCACGTTTCCTGTCTTCAATGAAGATAAACCTCCTGGGAACTGCTCACAGAAAATGACTAGGGTTAGGTAACGTTCCACTTTTCAAATTAAGAGAAGTTCTGTAAACTGAAAATAAAGTTGAGGAAGATTACAATTATGCATATCAGAGACTAGAAAATACAGCCATGGTACATTTGTCAGTGGTACAGTGCTTAACACCAAACTTGGAGCCGACAGCCTTTCGAATGAGTTTAAATTCTGTACATTTATTTAAATATTCTCATAGTGGATCCAATCCTTAGGGGATGAATGCTTGTGCCTGGTGACAGCACATCCTCTGGAAGCATGTTTCCAGACAGGTACTATTTTACATCCAGAATTTGAGTGAATTTAATCTGCATCGTCTGTGAACCTTAACCTCAAACACCAATACAGGATCATTTACATAGAAATTTTGGCTTATAGTATTTTCCGAGACGTTAAAAATTTATTTCCTATAGTCTTATTCCACAGACAGTAGGAATGCACAAGAGAAGACAGGAAACTTGTAAATAGCCTCTGCATAGTAAGTTAAGAATAAACTATTGTGGGAGGCAGAAAGAAAGACTTCAGACAGTGTTGGTCTGAAGAAAAAGTCTGAAACAGGAATTTGTTTTTGGTCTATTCTTGGACTGTTTTTGTATGCCATTTTTTTGTTTTGTTTTTTTTAAGAGGGTAAAAGTTATTGCCTGGAGTCAGCCAAAGAAGTTTTTCACACAGGCTCATTTCTCCCAGACTGCTCTCTATGTTCAGACACTCAGTTTAATTTTATTAGGGTATATTTATGCTGAGGTTTTTTTTGCTACTTAAAGGCATTTTAGAATGGAATCAGCCAAAATATTCATGCTTAAATTATTATAAACTAATTATAGTTAATTTGTTATACTCTTGTCTAATAACAGGGGCTCAGAAGTATCCAATTAATTAGTGCAGGTATATACTGAGTATCTCTTATTTGTCCTGCACTGGATAGACTTTCAGGGATTATAACATGATAAGCCACCAATTTCCATCACTGTCTTGATCACAAAGCTGCATGATACACTTGAAACACATGACAGTGACTTGGATGCGAAAAAGATTCAGAGAAAGAGTAAATCTGGGTGGTTCCATGACAAAAGGTATCTAGAGAAGGCAGGGCTGGGGTCAGATCTAAGAGGATACAGGAAGGGCATGAACAGACAGGGCTACCATACATTCCATTTTGTCTGGAATAAACCTAGAGATGACTATTGTCTTGAGATTTTTTTTATTATCCTTACCCTCCCTTCTCTTACTCATCTCAGCCTCTAGTAACCACTATTCTCCTCTCTAATTCTATAAGATGATCTTCATTAGCTTCTGCATATGAGTGAGAGCATGCAATATTTGTTTCTGTGCTTGGTTTACTTTATTTAACATAATGTCCTCCAGACTCATCCATGCAGCTGCAAATGACAAAATTTTATTCTTTGTTCTGGTTGAATAATATTCCATAGTGTATATATACCATTTTCTTTATCATTCATTCACTGATGGACACAGGTTGATTCCCTATCTTGGCTATTGTAAGTAGTGCTGTGATAAGCATAGGAATGTTTATCTCTTCAGCACACTGTTTTCTTTTCCTTTGAATATATACCCAATGGTATAATAGTTGAATTATATGGCGGTTCTGCTTTTGGAAACCTCCATGTTGTTCCATAATGCCTGTAGTTCCATTTTCACTAACACGGTGTAAGAATTCCTCTTTCTCTGCCTTCTTGCTGCCTTTTTTTTTTTAATTTCACCTTTTACTCTCTGAAATGTCCCACTTGCATGATAGATTATATATTTCCATATGAACAGGGTTTATCAATGGGAGAGTAATGATACCAGGATAACTAAAGATTAAGTACTTTCTAGGAATCGGAGAATCATCAGGTTGGATTGGTGGAGTAGAGCCAGGTCCCGTGGGCTCCTGCATGTATTAATGGACATGGTGTGGAAAGAGGAGTGTAGATAAAAGGGAAACAACTTAGAATTGGGAAATGGCATAATGAAAGTGATGTTTAGAGATTAATCTGGTACTAGTGTTTGTGTATATATTTCTCTTTATTTATTACTTAGACTGGCTTATTAACACATAAAGCTAGCACAGTCTGTGGAGCCTTGGGAAAAGAGCATTAACTTTAAAATTAAAACTGAATCTGCATCTGTAGCCATGTCCTAGCTTTATGTCTTTAACCATGCACCACCTCGAGGCTCCTTACATGGTTAAACATTATTAATATATAGATGCTAATTATAATAAAGTATATTTAAACTATTGCCTTAAAATGACACTATTCTTGTTTATACTAACAGTTTTGTAGTTTACAATATGCATTTTTAACTTTTGAATCCTAGAGTCAGGGAGGCTAAGAAGGGCTTTCTCTGTGGAATCCATCTGCAAAGAATGGTCAGTCAAAAGTGGAGTGATATGAACAAAATTGTGAATAAAAATCATGTATGAATTATCCTTGTAAAGACTCAGGGTATGCTATAATAAGTAAAAGAAAAGAAAAAGAATGGGAGTGACTACTTAAATATTTCTAACCTTTGGTATTAGAAACATTTTGGTAAGGTTAATTCGTTTGGGTCTTATTAAATAAATATACTGTACAGTAACATGTGATTTACTTTTAGACAATAACAGTGTCATTTACTGAGCCCCTAGTTTATGTGCAGTAATCCTTAAAACAAACTTACTCAGTAATGCTAGTGTCTACATTTCACAAGAGGGCACAGAAGCTGAAGGTGGTAGAGTATTAGTGTCACTTAGTAAAGAGCCAAGATGTAGACTAAAGGTCTTTCCACTTTCATAGGACATTCTACCACATCACTCAACATTTCTACCTCAGGTGAAATATTGAGGCTGGCCAAGACTTTAAAATATTTTTTAAAAAGGATAGTTATTAAGAAAAAATTATGAAATTTGGTCCTCAGAAGATCATCAGTAACATTAAGACTAGAACAAATAGGATAGAACTCAATGCTTAAAGAAGGCTAATAACAAGACAATTTCCAATAATTGTATACTACATGTGGATCTGTCTCCATGTGGAGCTATAAGAACTTGCCAGCTGAGTAGCTATGTTGATTGAGAGGACTGCAATCCATGATAACTCCCTCAATTAATATCATGACATCATTTATGTAAATGATACTACAATTAAACATGTTGAGCTTTCTAAAACAATATTTAAGTTCAAAATCATGGAATTCACATCACTCAAAATCACAAATTATTTTTTGGGATGTCATAAAATGACCATAAAGTTTCTCTAGAAAAGCAAACATTCAAGAATAACTATTATAAAATTCCAAGGAAGAAAACCACAATGAAAACAATAGCTTGCCAGTCTGCCAAATATTTAAATATGCTGTAACTCAGCTTAATTTTAAGAGCATTATATCACTGCATGAATCCCTGGATCTGAGTAGAGAGATCAGAAAGATGGAAGAAGAGACGTAATACAAACCAGTGGTGAAAATAATGATTATTCAGCAAATTGTGCTGGACCAAATGGCTCACTAGTTGTTGTACCTAATATCAAAACTTAGAAAAAATGCCCAATGCATAAACATTTTTGAGTGTGCAAATGAATCATAAATGTTAGAAGAGAGGTACCTTTTTTTCTTTTGTCCAGTGTTGGTGTGTGACATGAAACCCATGAGCAAATACACTTAAAACAAAACCAAAAAAAACTATTTACATATTTATATAAATTTTTTTCAAAAAACTCTCTTATCTGGCAAAAATAATCCCATAAGTAAAAATATAAAATTGAGAAAATGAGAAAATTATAAATTTTAAAACACATAAACTTTATTCGATTTTTATACAAAAGATGAAAACTAATATTCTTTATATAAAAAAGCACTTATAAGTCAGAAGAAAAAGGTCAACCTTTGTAGTTTTAAAACAGTGTGAAAGGTAAGAACAGAATAGAAATGCACATGACTGATAATGAATAATATCAATCAAAAGAAAATAGGCCATTGCCTCGCTAAGCTATGGTCTGGCGATGTGCTCTTCTTTGAGCTATGGCCAGGCCATGTAAGCTTTGGCCCTCTCCCCTACCTTGGGGAGATGAATCTATTCTTTTTCTCTGTCTCTAATTTACTTTATAAATAAACTGCATTTTCCAATTAAAAAAAAGAAAATAGATGTAAATATATACAGTAATGAGGATTGGTATCAGCTATGAAATTTGCAGGGCCTACTCAAGTTGATAATACTCAGTATTAGTATTGAGAGAAATAGAATTATCATATAGTGTTAATGGGAAAGCAAGTCAACTGGTCAATCATATCAATATTTAAAATGCTCAAACTATTTGATGAATCAATTTCATTTTAATATTTCTTTAATGGTTGTATCCACATTAAATATTCCAACATTGTTAATTACATTAGAAGAAAAAACATGGAAATAGTCTAGATCTTAATTACTAGATTATTTAACACATATGTTATATTTATAAAATGGATTCCTGGTTGATCCTCATAAAAATGAGGTAAAATGTTGTAAATTAATATGGAAAAAAATCACAATATTCAACAAGTAAAAATATGTTACTGTCAGAGTATCATATATGGTATGAACTCACAAATTTTAAAAAAGCATAATCTTATTTAGTAGATTAAATGCATATATTGGAATGAATGAAAAAAATATCTGAAGTAATATCCATGAAGCATTTAACAGACTAATTTGAGAAATTGATTGGGAAAGAAAAAAGGGGGCAGTATATATTTTATTCTAAATATAGGTAATGTTTTTCCTTTAAGCATTACACAGATACCATTAATATTTATCATTACATTTAGGTACTATTTTTCTATTAAGCAATATGCATTTGGCTATTTTATAATAAAAATAACCTTAAAATCTATTGATTTTATTTTAAATAATAAAGATATTTTAAAATTATTTTGTACAGATAATGAAAATTTAACACTATTTTTACAGTGCATTCTTATTTATTTATTTATTTTTAAGTTGGGGTCTCACTCTGCTGTCCAGGTTAGAGTGCAGTAGCGTGATTCCCTTTTCACAGCAGCCTCAACTTCCTGAGCTCAAGTGATCCTCCCAACTGTCTTCTGAGTAGCTGGGACTACAGGTGTGCACCATCATGCCCAGCTAATCTTTGTAATTTTTTTTATAGAGTTAATGTCCTATTATGTTGCCCAGGTTGGTCTCAATCTCCTGAGCTCCTGTGATTCTCCTGCTTCAGCTTCCCAAAGTGCTGGGATTACAGGCATGTCACTATGCCTGACAAGTTCTTATGATTGATTTGATTTTATACTCTATCGGGTTTTATCTGCTTAACTATCCATATTTTTCTTTCCGCATCTCCTAGCAATATCAATACCTTAGTTTAAAAATATATTTGTGGTGAAAAAAACATTCTATATTGTAATATAGATATCTTTAAAATTTTGTCATCTTGCTAAAATTTCAATGACCTTTATGTGGATATTATATATTGAGATAATAAGTGTGATTACATTATTAGTAACCCGAGTGGTTGCTCATTTTTATTTACTTGAACTGAAATCTTTGGTCTTAACAAGTTTCATTTAGGTTCTGAGCTCTTGGGTCTTTATTTTCATAGTTTAGCTTATTCATCTCCTAAAGTCAGTGTTGTTATGAAATAAAGAAATAGTACTCTAATGATACCCCAATACATTGAAATAGTTAACTTTCATAGGTGAGCAATACTCAGGAAGTAGTTTAAGAAGTTCAGTTACTGGTAAGGCAGCAAAATATTTACCAAAATTTTGAATTCTCCTAGTATACTAGTGATGCCATGTATCTATCCAGATGTTTTTGTTTAGTGATCTTTTACTGCTTTGGTAGGGAATAAGAGAAAGAGTGAGAGATCTATAACTTGTAGTCCATGTGCAAAAACAGCGTTCACTCTCTCAAATAATGTGATATTGAAACTAAAGAAGGCTTTTTGCTGGAGCACTAAAGACCACAGATACATCCATATATGTGTGTGTGTGTGTGTGTGTGTGTGTGTGTGTGTGTGTGTATTTACAAAAAGCTAAAGAGTGTGATTTAATGTTCTAATTTGAGATTGTTAGTATCTTACCATTAAATATATTCTATTATAATCAATTTGTAATTTTGGTGTTAATTTGCACACCCTTCTAAAGCTACAAGTGATGAGTGAATCGTGTGAAAAAATTACTATCTATATACTTGTATTAGCATTCAAAGCAATTTAAGAAAACAGAGCTTTGAAGTGTTTCTCTATGAATAATGAATCCATACTTAGGCAATATCAATTCCCACTACAAATATCAGTCATTTCCATGAAATTTAACTCTTGAAATATTTCTGAACTAGGATAATTATTTGTTTACACAAAACATGTCCACACAGTAGGACCTATATTGTTACACAGACATTCTTACTATGAAGATAACAGAACCAATGATGTGTTGGAAGTAAAAGATATATCATAGACTTAATATAATGCAGAAATCATTTGTCAAGTAATAATGTCAAATTTATTAACAAAGTACATAATTCTTTCAAGATAGGAAGGTGTGCCAGAACCACATTAAACAAATTAGACACTAAATAAAAGAATCAACGTAACTGACCCAGTCACTAAGACCATTGACTATTACAGCAGTAGTTGTCTCAAAAATTTGTAATTTATTAAACTTATATTAAATACCTACAATGGGAAACTTTGGATGGCTTGCTTTCTCACTCCCCTCTAGGAAATTTTACATAAAAAAATGTAATTCATAATTTGATTCTGGGAATATGGGGAGAAGAATGAAAGTAGGTTGCCGTATTTATAGACACTTCAAAATAAAAAAATAAACTGGGCATAGCGTCTCATGCCTGTAATCCCAGCTCTTTGGCAGGCCGAGGCAGAGTCCCTTGAGCCCAAGAGTTCAAGACCAGTCTAGGCAACATAACAGAGACCTCTCTACAAAAATAAATAAATAAATAAATAAATAAATAAATAAATAAATAAATAAATAAATAAATAATAGTAAAAAATTCTTGGAAGGCTGAGGTGGAAGAATCACCTGAGTCCAGCAGGTCGATGCTGGGGTAGTTGTGAGCATGTCACTGCATTCCATTCTGGGCGATGGAGTGAGACTCCAACTCAAAAAATAAAAAAAATTAGCTGGGCATGGTGGCACGCACTTGTTGTTTGAGGCAAAGAGAATGCCTGAACCCAGGAGATCAAAGCTGCAGTGAGTGAGACTTCAAATTAAAAAAAAAAAAAAAAAAAAGAGAGAGTTTATAATTGTTTCTGTCCTTCAGTAATGATTATTTTTTAGTTAACAGGACAAAAATTTATTTTCTTTTGGGCCTTTAAGTTCATTTATGGTACATAAAAGCTTTCTTTATTATACACAATTAAGACAGAAGATATCTTTATGTAATAGGCTATCCATTGTTTGAAGTATTTTTTTTTCACATTTAAACACTATAAGAGAAACAAGAATGTGTATAAAAGAACTCTACATTTTTCTCAATCTTAAGTGGTATGTGCCGAGGTTAAGTACGCTAGATAAGAGTCTTTTAATCATTTTTGTATGTATTTATTTATTTTCAGCATTACTGTGGTAAAATTGACAAATAATTATATGTTTAGCAGCATACAATATGATTTTATATATGTATGTATGTAAGCATACACATATTATTTGGTATATGTTTTATATATGCAATATATAAAATGTTTTATATATGCCACAATCAGGTTAGTTAATATATCCACCACCTCACATAGTTTTTGTGTGTGTTTATGTGTGTGATGAGATTTTTAACTATAGGCATCATACTGTATACAGTATTAGATTCTGATAGCCAGAATTTATTTATCTGTCTCACTAAATCATTCTCTTTTGCCCACCATCTTTCCATTTCCTCTATCCCCCTACCCCTGGCAACCACCATTTTATTCTTTGCATCTATGAATTTGATGTTTTCAGATTCCACATACAAGTGAAATCATGTGGCAGTTTCTTTTTTTGCTTCTGACTTATTTCACTTAGCATTACGTCCTCCAGGTTTATCCATGTTGTTGCAAATGTCAGGATATCCTTCTTTTTTAAGGTTGAATAATCTTGTATTTAAAGAAAGATGCATTTGCAATTTCAAGTAAATAATGTGCAAGATCAACTGCAGTGCAGTTCTACACAATGTGTGTAGCTTTCTCTTTACATTGATATGTGACAGGATAAATTATTGGGTCATTAATTCCGACAGTTCTTGATATAATCATCTTTCCTCCATTCACAGTAGTTAGACTATATATTCCATTCCCTCAGGGGAAATTAAAAACAGGCCCCTTTCTGACTTTTGTTATTGAAATTCACAATGTCTGGAGAGGATTATCCTGGGATTAGAGAGAGAGAGAGAATCTACTCAGCCTGAGAAGGCTGCAGAGGTCAGGAGGGGTCCTCAAGGTCATAGGAACTACTTTACCTTGAAGCTCATGAGACTTACTCTTTGAGGCTTTCAGGTGGAAGAGACTTCCAAGTCCTGAGCCCAATTTCAAAACCACATTTTGTTTTCTCTAAACTTTTTGTTGGCATATAACATTCACATAGTAAAATATACAAACCCTAAGTGAATTACTCATATATGTTCATAATAACCCAGATAAAGACAAATAATTTAATATATTTTCTTTTCTCAAATAATCTAAGTTCAAGTCCCCATAATGCTTCAATCTTTCTTCGTTCAATGTGTTAAAAGAGTTAAGACCTGAGATGAAGGTAGAATGTCAGGAGACAGCTGTCTGCATGATGTGACTAGATAGAAGATTGGCCATCATCCAACAAGATTACTGGACACAAACAGACTTCATGAAAGCAGTCCAGCTGATCTTTCAAATACCTATATGGCATGTATATACCCTATACGTATTTGAATACCCTATATGCCTGGATGGTCTTCTCTGGGGAAACCCATGGGAAGAAAACACCAAAGGGAATTCCCTGACTTTATACAGTCAGAGAACAGAAGCTAGTAACATCAGAATAAACTATGTGAGAATGAAAGTGAACTCCAATACAGAATAAAGTTACATGTACTGCCAGCCCAATGAAATGGAAGCTTTAAGTTAAATTCTGTTTCTGTTAAAGAAGATATGAGTGCAACTTTTTCTTGCAAACCTGAAGATGTGGAGATACATTTGTATTTGTCTGAATGCATAGATTAGGATGAAGTAGCATCATCACTAGCAAAATCCTAAATCCCAGAAACTTAAAATAAACTTGTTTTTCTCATCCATGTGGTGCTGGATGTGTCCAGTTCCTTGCTTATCATTTTCAGGGAGCATTTCAGTCTGACAAAGACAGCCTCTGGCTGTGTGTGTGTATGCTAAGAGTAGCAAAAGAAGAAAATGTGGTCAAAATCACATAAGCTCTTAAACCCGTGCCCGGAAGTGAAATGTGTCACATGGCTTTTCTCAAGTTAAAAATTAAAGAATTGTGACCCAACCGTGTGCTTGGGTCAACAGTACTAATGACCACCACAAAATTCATTACAGCTACACGAACTACAACTTTTCCATTTTCTCAGGGAATTGTTTGAATGTTAATGCAGAAAAGGTGTATTACCTTTCTATTTAATTTAGAAGATTCTCGATGAACATACCAATCTTTTTTTGTGCACCATTTAATAATACTTCCCTTCTTCCTGGCTGCCAAAAGATAAGGTAATAATTGTTTTTCAGTTTCTCGAAGATCGCGTGTCACCATAGACATTTTATCAAGTTTTAGAATCATACTCCAAGGCAATCTTACTATATATTTAACTTCTTTTATTGTCTCTTGCAAATATAGAGGCTATATTCCTTTAGAAGCTGATTTTAAGGAAGTACATTATAAGAGATTTTAGTGATTTATGTTTTATTTTGTATTCTGTTTTATTAGAAACAGGCCAGCGGCTTCTAGTGTTTGAATTGGAATTTGGTTCACTGACAGTAAAATAACAACCATCTATCATAAACTTGCAATCCATTCTTGTTCTCTTCATTATTTGAATGTGGATAGGGTCCATAAAAATGAAAAGTAGCTTTCACACTCCAGAATAGACATTCCACTTAAAACTTGAGAGTCAGTAGAGTGTAATATTTAAGTACATATATTCAGAAGCCAAACTGCTTTGGGTTTGAATCCCAGCCTTGCCACTAAATAACCCTGGGCACATCACATAAATTCTCTATAATTCAGTTTCTTCATCTGGCAATGATAATATTAACTATTTTTATAGATTGCTATGAGTCAATAAATGAATTTTAAATGAATAAATGATTGTCAAGTATTAAGAAGAGTGTTTAATATATAGTAAAATCTAGCTGAGTTTTTATTATTATTGCTGTTTTTATTATTATTATTTTTTAGAGACAAGGTCTCACGTTGTCACCCAGGTTGGAGTACAATGGTGTGATCATAGCTCACTGCAGCCTTAAACTCTGGGGCTCAAGTGATCAAACTCCTGCCCCAGTCTCCTAGTAGCTGGAACTACAGGCATCCAGTTTTGTTTTTATTTTAATAGGAGAACATTAAATAAAATTTTGCCAATCAAATTGTTTTGTTGTATTATATAAGGTAATGTCATTGGCACATATGACCCCCAAATATATGACTTTATGTGTATGTATATATACACACACACACACACATATATGTACACATATATACATACACATGTATGTGTATATTGTATATATATATTCTTTCAATTTCTTGTCTCTTGGAGAAAGAGGCAAAAGAAGTTATGTAATTTATACATAGCTACATAGCTCATATGTGGTATTGGATATGTATCAATGTTGTACAGTGCAAAATGAAAGCTCTTAATGCAAAATACACTGCACCTCAACACTGTTATTGACAGATGGGGCACAAAACATAATGCTGATAAAAAGCTAGCTTATAGAATAAAGCCAACTGAATTAGTACTGCAGTGGCAACTGAGAACACAGATATTCTATTCTTATCAATATGGCAAGAGTACTATGTGTACATAAGGGCTATTTATCTGTGACAACAACATTTCTATAACAACTTCATTGGGAGTCCAAGCAGATTCACTATCCTGCTAAATTCTAATACCTTTCCTAATAAAAAACAGTTTGTGTAGAACTGTTTTCTTGATCAAAACATTTCAGACAAGCTTGCTCAATCTTGCTTTTGTTTTTCAACTTTACAAGTTTCTCTTTGATATCAACTACTCAAAGTTTTTTTTCTATTATATTTTCAGATGCCAGATGTTCTAACATTTAATCCTTCTGTTGTAGAGCTGATTTTTGTCCACAAATCCATGTATCTTGAGAAATAGAATCTTAATCCTTGATTATTCTCCAAACTGTGGAACAAGTAGTTTCATTTCTATAGCTAAGGCCATATTTTGGGTTTGTTTATTTTGCTGTTGTTTTTTTTTTGTGGATAGTTTATCTCAGTGAAATAGGTAAGAATTATAGCTTTTTGCTCATGAGCTCTTAGGTTTTTGGCATCGATATCAGCTTATGTGGAGGGATTTGAAATTAACTAACAGGAATCTTCTTCAAATAGCTTTTCTTTCTAAGCAACCACTGAAAATTATTTCTCTTCACTTGGAAACTTCATGAATGAATTTGGACATACATAGTAGTGTGTTTTCATTCATTTATTAACAAGAATTTATGATGTCTCCTATAGAGAAGAGTGTCCAGAAATCTTGAAAAACAATGAGATGAAAGCCATCACAAGGGGTTGGGGAAAAGTGCAATTAAATGGAAAATTACATCAAAGTGTGAAAATTACATAAGTGTGTGAATAATATATGGCAGTTGGTGTGGAATAAGTTGAGAAAATTTTCTTTGGAGTGTCATATTTAAGATGCATTTTGACAGATAAAAAGAAATTATACTTGAGAAGAAAATTTAGAAGACATTTATCCAAAAGGAAGAAAGAAAAAGCTTATTAAAGACTTAGGCAAGGCAAAATATGACAAGTCAAAGAACTGAAAATAGTGTATGTTGGTTGGAGCATAACATGAAAGACAGGTGGAAGGATTGCTGGAGCCCAACAGGTTTCAAATATGTCAAGCTATGGGATGTGTGTGTGTAAATGTGTTTAGGGGGCTTTAAGTGAATATCATTCCACCTTGATTTATTGTAGAGACGAGGTCTTGCCAAGTTGCCTGGGTTGGACTCGAACCTGCGGGCTCAGGCAATTCACTAGCCTTGGCCTCTCAAAGTGCTGGGATTACAGCCTGAGCCACCGAGACTGGCCACATATTTCTTAAATAAAGATTTCTGAAAGGGGGGTGGATCAGCAAGAGTAAACTTACTTTTTTCAATTTTTGCATTTATAATAAATGTATTGAGTAAAAATATTATTTGAAAATAAAGACGCTTTAGATAGTCATAATGTAATGTGTCTTTATCTTTGGCCTAGACCGTACTTGTTAATTTCTCATGAGTAGCTAGCTGTGTGCTCAGAAAAGCCTTTCTTAAAATTTCAAAAATTTATGAAGCTTGCTCTAAGTAACATCATTAGCTTATTGGCCCTTATACAATAACAGAAGGAAACTTATTATAATCATTCCTAGACCTATTTATAAATCATTCTTGGGCCACAAAAATAGCACAGCCATGAATTCATCATTTTAAGGAAATTCCCTTTGCTTGAATATAACGTATGTTTGTCCCACAGTACTGAGCTTATAAATTCTCACGATACCTTATTTGGAATTATCCTTCTGAGTCAAAATCCAGTCATAAAAGCTGTAATGGTACAGACTAAACATGAGCAACGTGCTACCAATATCCACCAAAAGAATGAAAGAGAAACTTTTGATGTAGTAACTGGGAAGATAAATATTCTAGTAAAAATGAGACAGAAAACTTAAACCTTTCTTACTTTTTATTCTTAACTTTGGATTGAATTCAATGTCAAGTTGATAGATATACATATTTTCTTTTTATGGTAGTAATTTTATCTCTATTGTAAAATCATCTTCATTTGTAAAACTCTGTTATGATGAAAAAAAGGCTTTTTCTGCTTTCCCATCTGCTCCCTAAAGAAAACAAATATTCAGGGAAGCTGTGTCATAAAAAAATGTCTGTGTGTGGTCTGTGGTCTGCTTAATGTAAAATCAGACTCTGTGGGACTTCAAGAGATTTTTTAGGTTATCCCACCACCTTCAGACAAGCTTTCACCTAAACCCTCTTCAGCTAGTTTATAAAGTGTCTAGGTTAGATATTTGGATAGTTACCCTAACTGCTGGGAGTTTCTCCTCAGGTTTACGTCTCTCTTAAATACATCTGAACAATTAATCCTTATTCTTGTGTTGGGCCTTAATGGAAGAAGCTCTCGATATTTAAAAGCTTGCTGTGAATAATTTTTAACACTCTTTTGTCCTTGAACTGTTAACGATAACAAATAAGTGGCATTGTTGCATAACCAGACACTTAAATGCCAGTGAAGCTTCTAGAAGGAAAAGATAAAAATAGAGAAGGCATTCGTTTCTGTTTGTGTGTATATGTGGGGGTGGGCATGTGGGAAAAGGATGTTAGTGCTGTATCTAAGTGTAGGAATAATAGCCAAATCTCAAAGGATTTTAAAAAATCATGATTCATGGAATTTATGTTGAATAAAAACAAATAATATATTGAAGGCAGAATAGCTAGTATTTGCAAACAAATTAGATAGACACAGATAAATGAATCTCAAAGGAGAATGTTTATTTTTAAGAACATAAATTTTTGGTTCACTTCAGAATAATTTGCAGGTAGCAAACTCTTTGTAAAGTTTTACTATGCAAAACATGGACGTGGTCTCATTGACAGAACACAAGTGCCTCTAGCCTGTTTATGAAGATGTGCTGAGAACCGGCCAGGTAAGCAAAGGTGACTGAGGGGCCCACCTTGACCTTTTGAAGTCTTACTGATTGAGATGTGTTAACAACCAAACTTCAAAGATCAATGCTTCATCATTTTTGTGATCTGATCACTGTATTCAGCTATAATTTATGGGCTGGTGATACTAAATCAGGAATGGTTTAGATGCACCCAATTAAGCTTTGCAAACGAAATTAAAAGTTCAAAGTACTCAGCTGCCTGTAAAGTGAGTTGGCAAAGTTGGCAGAAAGCTGTGGTAGTTTGCTTTGAAGTTTGTTTTGTTTGTTAGTGACTCTTAGAGAGTTGAACTAAATGGGAATCTTGCTTGGCATTCTTTTTTAAAAATTATTTTAGGGCAATGCAGTCTGGGTCAAAACACAGTTGATATTATGCAGGACTCCATTCTTTTCAAATAGCAAGGTGGAATGATATTCACTTAAAACCCCCCAAACACATTTACACACACACATTTCATAGCTTGACATATTTGAATTCTAGAAGTGAATTGAATTTCTAAATTTACCTGAATCACCCTGTGTGTAAGCTTTTGAGCTTTACCGCCATCTAAACCATCCATCACACATGATTGGCTCCCCATCCTAAAAAAGGCTTTAGGAAGGAAGTTCAAAAGTTGTGTTTTCATGAGATCTAGAAAGGGTAAGAATTATAAAATCAGATTCCAGGAAATAAGTAAGCTGGCTAAGTAAATATACTCTAATGGGCCCCATTTGATCAAAAATGACATGGAAGAAAGAGTTTCCACTTTGTAATAGAATGAGATTCTTAATTATGAAAGTGAGAGCTTATGACTTTTTTCAGAGAATGGTCAAGTAAGTCTTGGAAGTATCTGATTAAATATGGGCTTATAAATGAATGCTGATGGTTAATTCTTTTTTTAAGAAGGAAGGGGAAAAATGACAACAACCTGGCATTGCCTTGAATGTAAGTGCTTTATAGTTTATTATGTGAGTGAAACATGAGACAGAAGTTAGATTTGAGGTATTGTATTAAAGTACGTCAGGTAATTCTCATTTGGGAATGAATGTACGGCTGTGTACTCAGAACTACAGCCTAGAGGAGAGGTCTCATGTTCTTCTATTGCTTTCTCTGTCCTTTAATATATGTTCCAAGTTAAAAATCGATTGCCTTCTTCTGATTTATCCAAATGGAATACATTTTATCTTTCTAGTACAATCCTGAACTCTGTGAAGAGCACATCAAAGATCTTTTATGGATTCTCAGAACTTTTCTGGGAGGCAGGAGTATTTTCATCTGCTGGAGAGAAAAGTTGTGTGGTGAAATATGAGCAAGTTGCAATGAGCTCAAGGCAGGAGCTGCAGTTTCCTGACACCCATCCCAAGTTCTGATGATTGGTCCACAGCCATCCCAGTAAAAACAGTAGCAAAAGCAAACAGTGAAGCAACTGGGCTATGAAAATGGTTACTCTTCCTAAGAGGCAGATGGGGCAAAAAAAGAGAAAAAAAAGTCTGCCTGTTTTATACATATCTTTTCAACTGCATTTTACATCCCAATGAATCATCAGAAAAAAATAAACACAACACTTTTAATAAAATGTCAAATTGAAAGCTGACTTCCATTCTAAGCTAAGGTGACCTCCCATTTCGGGCACAGACACACTTTCCACTGTTGTTTCTCTGACATCATCGAAGGGTCTGCAGTGGATGACAAGCTGCTGGGGAGTTCTCAGCTTGTTTCCATAGTCCCTGTTAGTAATCAGGATTTCTCAGTGTGACACGTCAGCCAATGAAGGAGCAGTTCTGACTGTCCTAATTCATTTGTTTATTGTGGATATAGAATCTTATTGACGTTACTGGGAAAACTAGTGCAAGGAATAGCACATTCTCCATGTTTTTAAACCTGCTGTTGATCAGCACTTAAATTGGGACTTCTGAAGTTGGCCCAATAGAACAAGAGGGAGCCCGGTGGGTCCTCTGCTCTAATGTAGGAGGGCGGGTGTGTGCTGGGGGCTCACACCTGCACAATCTGCTCTGGCGGCAACACTCCAGGAAGCTGGGTTTGCAACACTGCCAAAAATGGAAAAAGCGGGGGAGACAGATGGTGCATCTGTGGAAGCCAAATCCAGTTGTATGTTCTTGATATTTTTTTTTTTCTCTCTACTCCTATGTAACCCTGAGGACAAGATGTGAAACGAATCTTGGAAAAGAGAGGAACACTTGCTAAAAAATGTGGGATATTATCTGGCATGGAAACATTTTATATGCTTCTTTGGATTTTTCTTGATTTACTTAGTCTTTAATTTCAGATAATTACACAAGCTAATAGAGAATAGATGGATCTTTTAAAATAAAATCTGAATTTAAGGAATATCTGAAAACATAAATTTTCAATTTGTATCAGGATATGGAAATAACTAGTTAGAATATATTAATATTGGGTTCTTGTTTTCCCAGAGTCAAAGTCATTCCTTAGACTGAGGTAAGAGTGCAAGAGGCCATGTTCACTCCTTGTGGACCCACTTGGGTTCGCCTCAATTTTTTTGTTTTTATTTTTGCTGTATCTTACTTATTAAAGGTAACATTAAATTACTGAGCAATAGTTCAGCCTTTTACATTTTAGGAAATTATATTAACATCACAGGTCAGCATTCCCCAAATGATAAACAAAACAAAAACAGAAACACAGAATGGTTTGCAAGTCATTGTTCAATTTTAACAGAGGTAAGAATTATGACTTGACCTGTGTTCTAGAATATTGCCCAATTGTGCTGGGCTATATTAACACCAACAAAATCAGAATGGTGCTTACCTCCTAATCCTATTACTCTTGGCTAATAATGACTAATACAGTCATTGGTCATTGCTATACCACAAAGGCCTGAAGGCAGCAATCACCTTTGTAACTATAGTTGAGTACAGAAACTTCCAAAGAATGTTTCTCCCCTTATCCTTAAAGAGGAGAGGTTCTAACATGGATGCAAGGCAAACTTGGTGCATAGAATGGGCATCTTTCATGGTAATAAGGGGAGTTTTCATGACTATATTTTGATGAGGATTAGAGAAATGGCAGAAAGTAGGTATTTAATAAATGATCAAGTATATTAATTCTGTGTAATATACTTTGTGCATCTGGAAGACAGCCAGATATTCCACGGGAGCAAGCTGACTACTATCTTTCTTAAAATAGTAGCAGAAAGAGCAAAAAGATGTGTTATTTCCTATCTAAGATATTTTAATAGTTACTTTTCACTGGACAATTTAAAAACTATTAGAGTTAAAGAAACTAATGTTCAGAGAGCTTTTCACCCGAGTGTTATATTATTAGTCATTAATGTCAATTTAATATGTATTTAATTTGTATATATTATTTAAAATTCTTATATTGTCTGTAATTTATATTTAATTTAAAATACCTCAACATTGACAGCTTGACATTGCTATAATATGAATATCTGTGTTCTCTTCAAATTCACGTGTTGAAATCCTAACCCCCAACATAGTATTAGGAGGGAAGGGCATCAGAAGGTGATTAGATTATTAGGGCTCTGCCCTCATATAAGGAAATTAATACCCTTATAAAAGACAACCCAGAGAATTAACTATCCCCTACCACCATGTGAGAGTAGAGTGAGAAGACAGCTATCTATGAGGGAAGCAGGCCCTTCCTAGATACCAAATCACACAGAACCCTGATCCTGAACTTTTCAACCTGCAACTATAAAAAATAACTTTCTTTTGTTTATAACAACCCAATCAATGGTATTTTGTTATAGCAGTCCCAAAGAATAAAGTTAAATATTTAAATTTACACCACAGGAAAAATTAATATTTTAAGTGGTCAAATCAGAAATACACACTTTGAGCAACTCAAAAAGTATCTGCTTAGTTAGCACTTGGAAAAATATAAAAACAATACCTAAAAACAGTAACAACAAACAACCAAAAGCCCGCATTTTGGAATAGATTGCCCTAAATCTATAGCTGCTTTATCTTCCCAAAACATTAAATTGTAAATTAACATAGAAATGCTAGAAGTTACTGTTCATTCGTGGAAATGTTGGTGTTCAAAATAAGAAGTTTGACTAGAATACTGTAGAGACACAGCTGGCCGTGAATGGTACGTTGCAGGAATAGAGTTAGCCTGGTAACATCTGTGACTTAAAATGATAGAACTCAGGATTCTCCATTCTTCTTTTAGCCATTTAGGACTTCTTGAAAATTAAGTTCCCAGAGGTAATATGGTATACTTAAAGAAAAGAAAAATTTCCCATCAGATTAATTTTCTAAAACTAGATTATTTACAGTTGTGAAGTTTTTGTTTTGTTTTTAATTGGAATCTCACTCAGTTGCCCAGGCTGGGGTACAGTGGCACACTCACAGCCACCCCAGCATCCTCCTACTGGGCTCCCGTGAGCCTTCTGCCTCAGCCTTCCAAGTAGCTGGAACTACAGGCATGCATGCCTGGCTAATTTTTTTTACTTATGTTTATATTTGTTGTTGAGACGAGGTCTCGCCAAGTTGCCCGGGCTGATCTTGATCCCACGGGTTTAGGCAGTCATTTGCCTTGGCCTCCCAAAGTGCTGGGATTACAGGCTGAGCCACGGAGCCCTGCAGTTCTGAAGTTTTAAGGAAAAGGCATATGAATGTCAATTCATGCCTGAACACATTGCTTGTCTCATCAAACAACTCATGTGAGAGCTCCAAAACCACAAGTCTGCAACTTCTAGTAAAGCAAGATGAACCACAGACTGCTTTTGGAGGCCAGGGAATTTGAGAAGTCATAATGATGGATTCTATTACCTGATTAGTGTAATCATTCCTAAATCCAAGCTAGGATCATGATCAGTGATAGCTACAGAAAAGACTCCAAAGAGGCATGGGAACACACAGGAACCAGGAATCAGTCCTGGGATTGAATCCCTTTCACAGACTAGTTGGAATATTGTTATGACCCATGTCAATTTTACTTTTCAGAATTATCCAGTTACTTGATTAAAATACTGTTAACTTTCCATTAGTTAGAGGAAGGTGGGTTTTTTTTTGTTTTTGTTTTTTTGCCCATCCCAAACTTTCTATTGGATGCAATGAAAAAAATCTCAGAGCAAATCTGTTAGACATCAACTATTTATCATTAAGTAGGCAACACAGTGTTCCATGGAATACTCTTCCTGCTCAACGCCTGTCATTTCCTTACCTTCTTCCCTACATGGTTGTCCCTTTTTTGTTCCCACATCATTCTGTGTTTCCTATATCATAGCACTCTTTTAAACATATTGCAAGTACTTATTTAATTATTTATTTACCCTAAAATATATAAACTCTGGGAGGAGAGAATCTGTATGGTCATCAATGCATCACAGTACCAATGGAGTGGGGTCCGAGTGTTTAATTCACAGCCGACACACAATTTAACAAGGGAGAAGTTTATTAGCCAAGGTTCAGTCGGCTGGGACCACTCACCAGACACACAGACATAAAACGAGGACTTCGAGCTATGGCAGAGGCTGCCTTTAAATAGGTTAGAGCCCGCCCACCTTGCGAGCCTGGGAAATTCAAATATACCAATCACATAATCCCAGCGGGGTTTACAGAAGCAGAATGAGCAAGTTAGCTAATTTAACATAGCCACTTGGTCCCATCCAGAGACCCTCCAGAGTGTGCATTCCAGTCCAAATAAGGCATCTCCTAGAGACCTTCCTGAGTGTGCATTCCAGTCTAAATAAGGCATCTCCTAGAGACCCCTCCTGGAAGCACATTCCAGCAGAGTGACATTACCGCACAGCACCTAATATGTGGGGTTACAAATTCACTACATTGTGCATTATATAGGGAGATTATAAATGCAAAATTTTTACATTCCACAGGGTATAAAATTCATCACTTCCTACAAAATTTATCACCTCCCAACACCAACCTCTGTACCCATCTCTGTCAGTATAATAATGAAAGGAATAACATATACATCTTTCGTAAATAATCTGGGTTATAAACTATTTTTGGTTTTTACTAACAAATTATTCAACTTCATACATATTTTCATTTAGTATATATGTATATAATGTTTACAGAAAATCAGACTGGTCTTTTTGGTTTTAAAAATTTAGAGAAAGCAGATCTATACCAATATTTTCTATCATAAATATTTGATAAATATATAGCACAGTTGTAGAAAATATTCTATGAACTATAAGAAAATATCAACTATTTATTACACAGTGTACACACATGTAACATTTATGTTTTAAAAGTCTACAAATAAGCAATATATAGTATAAATCTCAAGAAATGTACTAGGATTTTATTGGTTCTCACTAATGTAAACGTTTACATGATAGCATTAAATCTTATATTTACTAGGCTTTGTTTTTGTAACTTTTTAAAAGCTTCTTAAGATTATTTTTTATATGGGAGTCAAAAATAATCCCATGAAGTTTGTTCAATATTTACCTCTGCTGCTTTGGAGCAATCCAGAGAAGAACAGTGGGAGAAATTCATGTGTTATCTAAAAACGTAGACGTAATTCTTCACAGACTGCATCCTAGGGATTAAAAACAACTTTTCTCTCATTGTTGGGCACCTTCCTTTCTCCTATGTATCCTCCTCCAATTCATTCTTTAGAAAAAACCAAAATATGGCTACAACTCATTCATTTCAACTCAAATATTTATTGGGTACCTACTATGCATTACTAGCTACGTGGGGTCAGTTGCCAAAATATTGTTCTAGTCATTCAGAGTTTACAGTCCAGCAGAGGTGACAGGCAGTATGTAAGTAAATGCACATAAACAAGAAGCTTTATTCAAATTACAGATCATTGCTATAAATGAATGAGATGGAGAATCATAGGAGTCCTATTTTGGATGGAGTGGTCATTAAAGGTCTTTCAGAGAAGGAAACATTGAGTTGACATCTCCAGGATGAGGGTGATATGGTCTTTAGAAAATTAGCTGTCCAACTTGAAGAAAACCACAAGGCAAAGGCCCTGAGGCAGGAAAGGGCTTGCCTTGCTTCAGAAACACAAAGGAGACCATTGTAACTGAAACAGAGAAGTAATTAATGTTCATTTAAGCAGAGAGTGACAAGATCTGATCTGTGTATTTAAATCTGCATATTTAAACTCTGGAAAATAAATCAGGTTGTGGAAGCATGGGTCCTGTGTGGAAGTTATTTGCAATTGTCCACAACGGACATCTTCCAACTCTGGTGTGTATAGCTGGGGATCTTTTAGGCTATGCAAGCAAGGCTTGTTTAAGAAATTATTTGTTTTCTTTCCTCGAGCTAATTTACCTGAGAAAGCTTCCTTCATCACAAATTTTTACCTATCACACACTTTGAAACCTGTGGTACATATACACAATGGAATATTATGCAGCCATAAAGAAGGATAAATATATGGACTTTGCAGCAAATAGGATGGATTTGAAGTCGATCATATTCAGTGATTTATCACAAAAACAAAGAACTGAGTTCCATATGTTCTCACTAATAAGGTGACCTCGAACAATTATAATACTATAAGGAGGCAATTGGCAGTAGTGGAAAACTGTCAGGGGAAGGGGGATTGGGACTGGCCATTGGGAAAAACTGCTAGGGGAGGGAGGGGCATACCTCATCAACAAAGGTACCTGCATGATCAATGTTTGTATACCTAACCTTAAATTGTACCCTACATCTTTATAATAAACAAACTAAAAAAAAAAAAAAAAAAAAAAAAGAAACCTGCCATGGGCATTGCTCCCAAACGTTCCAAGTCTTTTGAAGCATCAAACAGAGAACAACTCGATATATGTACATACTTGTAGATTTTGAGAATGGGAATTGGTTCACTAACTGGTTAAAAGTCCTTTTGTAAGTCAGGTGGTTTCCAAATGCTTCTCTAAAAAATAGGACCCAACTGAGAAATCAGTTAATAAATCTTTACACATTTTTTTCATAGACTACTTTGTGATTTCCACCATGTAACTCTGTTCAGTGAATTCAGTGATGTTACTATAATTAAGCATTCTCCTTTCCCATCTACTTATTTTTGTGAAAAATTTTTATGATGCTTGCATCAAAAATGTGATAAGAAAAACTGAAATTGACAATGTTGTCATATTTAGTAGTAAGCAGTATTTATCCATGAACATATGAACCAATAGGGGAAAACTTTATTTAGCACATTGATATGTGCCCTTAAAATAACATTTTATTTATTTTAATTATTTTAATCAAAATATATAGCATATTCTGTTTTGATCATCTTGTGTACCAATAATAATTATAATAATAAGTAAATTTTGATTTTTTAAAGCATTTAGACACTGGTGATCATAGGAAACTGCAAAAAATTATATGTAATATATATTTTTAGGAGAAAAAAGATATAGTAATCAATAAATATATTTTATATTCGTTCAAAATTCTAAGGGGAAGTAGAATGAAAATGTAAATTTAAGGAGAGTGGATACAAAGTGGAATTTCTAAACATTAAAAAAAATTTTAAATGAGTTTTACTAATGGATGTTTCCAATGAGGTAGTGTTAAATTTTATGTAACAGATTTATTTCAAATTGCAATATTTATAATATTTAAGAAATTGTAATCTTTCCAGCTAATTAAAATTTATAGTAAAATGTTTACAATATAATCATTATATTTAAAAGATATCTGTATATGTATGTTCATTACAGCACTATTCACGATAGCAAAGTCACGGAACCAACCTAAGTCCATACCAACAACTTACTGGATAAAGAAAATGTGTTACATATACTCCAGAGATTACTATAAAGTCACAAAAAAGAATGAGATCATGTCATTTGCAGCAACATAAATAGAGCTGGAGAACATCAATAACAAAAGACCAAACCTTGAATGGTATCACTTACATGTGAGAGCTAAATGGCCATAAAGATGGGAATAATAGACACTGGAGACACTATAAAAGAGGGGAGGTGGTGAGGAAGGTTATGATTCAGAAGTTACCTATTGGGTATATGTTCGCTATCTAGGGAATGGGCCACTTGAAGCCCAATCCCTACCACCACTCAATATGTCCATGTAACTAACAGTGTACCCCCTGTATCTAAAATAAAATTTCTAAAACGTAAAAAAAAAAAAAAAAAGTAACATATTTGCAAATAAACTTTAGGATGCACAGGGTTTTTTTAAATTTTTTTTTTAGCATTTTCATATGATCAATAAATCTGAAACATATACAAAATCCATCTGAATATAGGTGATATATTGAAGTAACTCATGTTTTTTAAGTTACCTCATCACTATATGGAGCAAGATACTTATATAACCAAATTAGGCTCATACTGCATATATTAACTCATTGATGAATATGTTAGAAAATTTGTCAAAGACTTATTTTTTGAGTCTGGACGCAGTGGCTTATGCCTGTAATTCCAGCAATTTGGAAGGCCGAGGCAGGAGGATTGCTTGAGCCCTGGAATTTGAGACCAGTCTGGGCAACAGTGAAACCTCTTTTCCACAGAAAATAAAAAAAAAAAATTAGCTGAGTGTGGTGGTGTACACCTGTAGTCCCAACTACTCTGGAGGATGAAGTGGAAGGATAACTTGAGTCCTGGAGGTTGAGGATGCAGTGAGCAGTGATAGTGCTACTGTACTTCAACCTGTGCGATGAATGAGCCCTGACTCAAAACAAAAACCAAAAACCAAAAAAACCAACACTATTTTTATGGCTACTTTGCTCTTCTAGTCATTAATTTGCATGCTATTCCATCTGGAATTGACATTGTCAGGACAAGGCATTTCAGAGACTGTAGGGTGTGATGAGAGGGTCAAGGTGAATGACACCGTACTTGATCAAAGACGGGCAAGAGTTACAGTTTGCAAGGCTGCTGCAGATGTGTGTGTGTGTGTGTGTTGTGTGTGTGTTTTAGCCAACATAGGGTTTATACAATTTACTCAATGAGATTCTTCTCGAAAAAAAAATTCATGGACAAAAATTTATAATGTCATATATCGTATTATCAAATATATTTTTGATAGGAGAGAAATTGGTAAGGTATTGAGAAAATAAAATCTTCCACTGAGAATCCTAAGTTCCCATGACAAAAGAAATTGTCACACTCTTGTTCCTGTCTTCATACTTGTTAAATTTCTTTCTCCTCTATCATCCACATATTTCTGGGGCAGGAAGATTACAGAACACAGATAGCAGTATGACTTCTGGCCCAGCATTCCTGTGTCAGAGCCCCAGGAAACTCCCCATTGTAGACGTCCTGGAAGCCTTTCACATATATTGCTGGTAGCCATCAGTTGCTTCACCTGACACAGAAATGCTTGGGAACCACAGGAACAAACCCTACCAAACTCAGCTTTTGCTTAGGTGGGTCTCCCAAGTGCCCCTGCCAATTCAATGTCACCAAACAGGAGAGAGGAGGTCAGTGTCGAAGGAGCAAGGCAACAGATTGCACTTCAAATATCTTTTTCTGCACACTTGAAATATACAAATAATCACATGAACACATTGTTGGAACCCTTTGAGGGCCCTGTCATAGACACATGGCAGTGAGAATGCCTGAAACTTACATTTTATTAACTTCACCACGTCTGCCACATATAAAAAAAAAAAAAGCAAAAAATGCTGCAGTAGATAAACATTCAGAAATAGGAGAAAAATCATCAGACTGAATGTTAAAAGTCCCTGCTCCCAATTTTTTTTTTATTATTCATGTAAGAAGTAAGTGTGGGATAAGCATAGGATATATATGTATGTATGTATCCTATGCTTATATACATGCTATGTTTTTAAGAGGAAATAATTCACTTCTGCAAGTTTGGTTCCAGATGACCCAATGTTTCCACTTGAACTGCACCAAAACACATGCTCTATGAACTCTACTTTTAAGAACCTAATTTTGGCATACCCAGAAAAATGTAACAAAAATAATTCAAAGAATCAACAGATTAATTTTGGAAATGAAATTAGACTATTTGGCATTGAATAATTATTTGGCACACTTCACAAATACAAAGAAAAAATTGGGTGAGAGGGAGAGAGAAAGAGAGAGAGAGAGTGAGAAAGAGAGAGGGAGAGAGAATTGTAAATACTGGAGCAGGGAAATAGGTTTGAGACCTATTTTGTTTTTTTCATTTCTGAAAAACAAACAATCAAAAAGAATAAACAAGTAAGGCTTATGGCTACTTAAAACAGACCTGACTCAAACTGATTCTAGGATATGGTTCTGTGACAAATCACTAATATTTATAAGGATATATGCAAGATACTATATTAATAGTAACAGGTATGTCATGCTTCTCTTACCAATTTGTATGGCTTTTAAAAACATTTTGTCTGCAACAATTTGGAAACTATTTTTCATGGCTTACATTTTACTTGTATTTATAATGTACTTTGACGCCCAAGAGTTCCTAATTTTTATGAAGTGAGTCCCCTCCCATTACTTTTATGATTAGAAAGTTTTTCTTTATCCAAAAGTGCATAATTCAGGTTATGTTTTCTTACATTGGAACTTATGTACACACTATTAAAAAATTCCAATAAGCTTACTTTACACTTCAAATTTTTAAAAGCTTATATTGTTGAGAAATTTAAAAACTTGAATATGTTTTTATATACCTCCCCTGCTTTTCCATCCATGACTGTTTGTGAAATAATTTGGAATTTAAAACTATTTTTTATTTAATTACGAATATTATTATACTATATACTCTTTCTCTTTCAATAAACATATTTTAGAAGTTGACTATAATTCTATGTGAGTATGTATTACACTGATTTTGAAAGCTCATTACTTAGTACTAGATTTCAAGTACTTCCTGCAAGTCTGTTCACTAAGAGGACTTATAACTTTGAACATTTTTTGCAGAAATATACATGCATGGCAGATTTTCTGATATTGCAAGATAAGTTTATTCATTTGTTTTCACATATGAAATGTCACTTGACCTTGTATAGAATTTTTGTCATAAACATTTTCTTTAAAATTTTACAGATGTAATTTTATTCATGTTACCACTTGTGATTTGTGAAGACTTTCAAGATATATCTGTTCTACTTACATAAAAAGTTTTGTTATTTATGTTGTGTTGGTTATTTATTTTATTTATGTTGTGTTATTTTGTTTGTTTTGTTGAGATAGTTGAAGATTAGATGAGAAAATATTACATTGAATTTGGAAACACAGAGGTTGCTCATAAAAACAAATTCAGTGAATTGGTGGGTAAAGCCTTATAATGCACTGAGGAATGAATCGTAAGTAAGGAAGTCAGAGAGTGTAAGCAAATGTTTTAAGAAGATTAATAGTAAAATGGAACATGAACATTTGAAGGGTGCATGTAAGATAAAGGATTAGAGATACATATATTTTTTGCTAATTAAAATTACCCAGTAGATAAGGATAAGGTGAAACAGTCACACACACACACACACACACACACACACACACACAGAGAGAGAGAGAGAGAGAGAGAGAGAGAGAGAGAGAGAAAGAGAGAGGGAGAGAACTGTGAATACTGAAGCAGGGAATAGGTTTGAGACATAGAACACAAATGGATAAATTGATCTTTCATAGCAAATGAGCATTCTCCTCTGTAGCAACTCTGAAGAAAAAGAAGGAAGGAAATGCCATTGGAGGGATGGTTTGGAGGTGGGAAGATGAGAAGGCTTGCATTTGATGTCTTCTGTTTTTCTCAGAGAAACTTAAACCTTGGTCAAGGTTCAAGATGGATTAGAAAGGATGGAGAAAGTAGTTAGAGACTTGAGAAGTCAACATAATGTATGAAATAACTTTCTTGGAAAATGAGAAAGCCCCCATTTAGAGAAATAGAAGAATTGTTAGAAGTGATGCATTTAAATTTAGAGGTCTACACAATTCTTTTTGTATAAAAATATAAATGAACATATTTTCCTTCACAATAAATATGGTATATGTGAGGGTATATTTGCAGTTAATTTAAAGACAATTTCATTTAATCTTGATGATATATTTAATCAGTGTTAGCATACTTCCTGTAGGACAATAAAAAATATGAAGTAGACCAAAAGACCTATAGAAATAATCCCCTCATTGTTTTAAGTTTTCCATTCTGGTTTATTTCTGTGATCCCAGAATTTATTGGATAGCCTGTCACTTAATAGATGTGTAAAATGTTACAAATTATTTTTTATATACTCCAGTTTTATGTACCTCCTGCAGGAAAGAATTCATACTTTCTACCTGTGTATATTGTAAGCGCTGGAAAGTTAGTGGGTGCATGTAAATTTCTAGATATTTAGTTTATTATAAATTGAATTTTATATTAACAGGGTATATATATTTTAAACCTCTGGCTTCTTATAGTGAAAAAAAAAAAACCCCCAAACGGCTGACTATACTGTTTGTTTTCATGAAAATTACTTCTACTCCAAGTCTAACAGAGGTAACTATGAGAATAACAATATTACTCCAAAGTTAACATTTTTCTTAGATTATATGATCCTTTACAATAAAATATAAGAAAGCTAAAACATGACATTCTTGACAAAAATCACTAATAGATCAGTGAATGGGATATAGTAAATATTTTTAGAAAACAATGAAATGCATTTAACAGATTTAAAAATTACAAAATATGGCAGGTGGCTCATGCCTATAATCCCAGCACTTTGGGAGGCCAAGGTGAAAAGAATTGCCTGAACCCACAGGTTTGAGACCAGCTTGGGCAACTTGGCGAGACCTCATCTCTACAATAAATCAAAAAGTTAGTTGGATGTGGTGACGTGTGCCTGTAGTTCCAGCTACTTGGAAGGTTGAGGAGGAAGGAGCCCCTGAACCTAGCAGGTGGAGACTGCGGTGGCTGTGAGAGTGCCACTGCACTCCAGCCTGGGCGACTGAGTGAGACTTTGACTCAAATAAATAAATAAACAAACAAATAAATAGATAAGTATTGCAAAATAGAAGCCTGTGCCTAAATCTACAATGTTTTATACCAGATCCACTTGAACATGTTGGAATTTCAGGCTTTGTCTGAACACATCTAGTCACATAGATAGTCATGCTTTCTTCCCTCCCAAGATATTTATTGTTGGTAAAACATAGAAACAAATTATTTAAAATAACTGCATTAAAAGCTACACGTGAAGATCTCATAAAACTGTAACTTTATTGACTGCCTTACCACTAGTAAACTTAAATTTGAAATTACAGCACTCTTTTAAAACATTTTTGGAAATGAATGACATTACACGTTGTGTAACTTTTTTCTTCAAGATGGTAAGCTGCAGCCCTATTATCTGAGTTGAAGTGTCAAAAATGTTAAAACAGAAATGGACTACTGGGTAAAAGTTTCAGAGAGATATATTTCCTTCTTAGTGGTTTCATGGTTTCATTCCCAGCCGCCCTCCCCCCGCCTTTTTTTTTTTTTTTTTGAGTCGAAGTCTCACTCTGTCGCCCAGACTGGAGTGCAGTGGCCGCTCCCGGCCACCGCAGCCTCGCCTGCTGGGCTCCGGCGATCCTTCCACCTCAGCCTTCCAAGTAGCCAGAATTACAGGCATGCGCTACCACGCCCGGCTGATTTGATTTATTGTGGAGATGAGGTCTCGTCAAGTCGCCCAGGCGGGTCTCGAACCCACGGGCTCAGGCAATCCACTCACCTTCAGCCTCGCAAGGCGCGGGATTACAGGCTTAGCCACCGAGCCCGGCTCCCCTTTTTTTTTGAAACAGGGTATTGCTCTGTGCTCTGTTGCCCAGGCCTAAAGTGCAGTGGAACAATCATATCTCACTGCAGCCTCAAGGAATCCTCACACCTTGGTTTCTCAAAGTACTAGGATTACAGGCATGAGCCACTATATCTAGACTTCATTTCATTTTAAATTCTAAATTTTGTAGTAAAGCCCCTTCTACCTATCTTACTATACTGCCCTGTTAATTTAACATGTTATGTTATATTAAATTAAAAACTTGGACAAATTTATCAATGTTTACTTGAATAAAGAACAATTCATGAATAGATCAGTACTCAAAACCAGAAGATTTTAGAGAGTTCTTCTAGGCAATGTGGGCAATGAGTATTTGTAAACAGAAAATAAAACAGAAAAATATCGTGATTGCTTACAGCAAGGTATTTGATGTTTAGGGGAAGGTCTCATCATTTTTTTGCTGAAGCTTGTCCACAGCATGGGATAGCTGAATCATGGCTACGTCTGATTGGTTAAGACCTGTCTGTTACAAAAAATACACTAATTTAGGCTTCAATTTCATTATACACTAAGTTAGGTTGCTATTCATTAAGTAGAAACTCAAAGTATAGAGATAGCTTCACACCAATGATCTACTTATTTAACTGAACTGTTTTAGTGTTTTAGTGCCTTATTTCATTATCTAACACTTTCTGTTCCATGGAAGATTGGATTTTTTTCATCTTTAACATTCAGCGATTTTAAAGTAAATATTTAATGGAGTCTTATTAATTGAATGCTTTTCTAATGCAAGATTCCAAAAGTTGAGAGAAAATAACCCACACATATTAATACATAAAATGTCTTTAGCATATTTCCTTTGTGATTTAGTTAGAAAATTGAATCAAGAAAAAAATGAAATTGAATATTCTAATATAGTGATTTGGTAGACGTGCTTATTGAAAACTTCCTTATTTCAAAGATTTGAAACACTTGTTTTCAAAGAACTAGGAGGCAGAGAGCAACAGACTGTTTGATTCAGGGCTTTTTACAATGTGAAGAGCTGTTCTGACTAAAGAGAGATTAGATCTTTGAACAAAAAGTCTTCTAGTACTTACACTGGCATGGTTTCATAACCTATATCTTCTTAAAAATCAAAAGACTGTCAATAACTCTATTCTTGCTGTCAATATTAAACTGCATTTTGTTCCACTTCTATAATTTCAAGGTGAAAATAAATTAGAAATTTTATTCTTAGAATCAACACTAGTAGAAGTGAGAAGTGCTTGACTTTTTTATTTCCACTCTGATTAACTAGAACAAAGAGAGTGTACAAAAGAGATTGAAAATCTTTAAACTTTAAGGTTTTTAAGGGTTATTTTGAAATTATTTGAGTCAGGCTACTTTATCAACTAAGTGATTTCTTTTATTTACTCTCTCTACCTACAGCAGAGGAGGAAAAGCCTTACATAACCATAAAGTAGTCATTACACAATAGAATCCTTGATGTTCACACAGAGAAGAGTCTCACATATGTCCCACTATGTGATTAAAATGCTTGACATTGGTTAGGATAACTACTTGTGTATGTCATGACTTATTTTCGATGCTTTTTTTCCTTCAAAATTATTTTTTAAAAAAACATAAAATCGGTTTGACAACAAATTCCTGCATGACATATTTGAAAAGGAGACACCCACTGTTTTGTTGAGGAAGTCTATTTTATGATTTATTGGTTCTATGTATACATAGGAAACACAATTTTGATATAGTTTATACTACAAAACCTTAACAAATTGCTGTAGATGACTGGAGTAAGGTAGTAAACATAGGAGATATTTTGCAGATTATAAAACATTAGTGTTTGTATTCTATTTGAGTTATCTCTTGTGTCACAAATACTTCATCTTGCTTTGTTGCCAAGTGACTTGTTATGGAATGCAGTCTTCCTTGTTCTCCATGATATCAGATATTCCTGGTCTATCTCCTCTATTTCCAGCCCTTCCTTTTCAGTCTCCTGTCTGAGCTCCTTCTCCTGCAACTCTGCGTTTTCATGGAGGGAGTTGTGTACAAGGACCTCTTCTGTTCTCACTTCCATATTTTTCTTCCATGATGTTTCCCATCATCCAGGTGCTAGTGATTCCCAAACTTTTATTTTTAGCATTCTCTTTGGGTTGTCTCCCAAGCTCCAGTATGTGTAATTGTAATACACAGTCTGTCTGGCAATTCTACATCTTTGTCTCACAGCATTCTATGTCTTCTTAAAGCCTTCTCCGTTCTCCCTCCTGCTATTTCCATGACAATGGAAGGCATCTTTGTCTACACAATTGCCATAATATACAATCTAAGAATCACACTTATCCATTTCTACTCCCATATTTTCAGATCTATTTACCCCTTAAATCTGATCAATTCTGTGTGTTTAATGCTTCTTAAGTCTTCCCACTGTTTTCCTTCCCTGTTATCACTATCTTGGTTTGCACACTGATTTTTTTAACTGAGATCATAAAACTTTTTTCTCCCTGTTGTCTCTGCTGTACTCCTGGTCCCACTCAGGCAGTCTTTTTCCTAAAGGACATTGCGGATTCAGGAATGTTGAAGGTCAGACTGGTTGGATGGGGACTTGCTAGTAAAAGAGGGAGAGGATATCAAGAATGCCCACCAGTCAAAAATGTATCTTATGAAGCCATCTTTGAAAAGATAAAAACAGAATGAGATATTCTAATCAGCAGGCATTCGGTGTGGAAATAAAGATAGCCACATAAAAGGTAGTTGACTCACATTCTTTGTTCTCTCATAATTTGGTATTGGTCTTGCTCCCCAGTTAGAGAACAGATGAGATCGTTTTAAGTTCTATTCTCTCCAAGAAAAGGATTCTCTGTGTTTAGCTTCTCTAACTCTTGAGACCATTAATCCTGATCTACTTTTATTTATTTTGTTTTTAACTTTTTTTTGTTGTGTGATTATCCTTCTTTTTATTTTATTTTATTTTTTATTTTAAGGATGGGGGTACAATTAGCATTGGAAATACAAATGGTCATTGTACAGGCAAAGTTTGGGACTCACTTTGATCCCCACTTCACCTGGTTTGAGATCAGGTACCCTTATATATATTTTTTGCGTCAGAGTCTCACTCTGTCGCCCAGGCTGGAGTGCAGTAGCATGTTCCTGGCCACTCCAGTGTCGACCTGCTGGGCTCAGGCAATCCTTCCACCTCAGTATTTCAAGTAGGTGGAACTACAGGTGCGAGCTACCTTGCCTGGCTTTTTTTGTTGATATATTGTAAAGATGAGGTCTCACCTAGTTGCCCAGGCTGGTCACAAACCCCTGGGCTCAGACAATCCTCTTGCCTCAGCTTCCCAAAGTGCTGGGATTACAGGCTTGAGCCACCATGTCCGGTAGATATCAGGTATCCTTATTGATGAAGTATGTCACCCTTCCTTCCCTTGGCAGTTTCCCACTACTGCCAATCCCTTTTTTATAGTATCATGATAATTGTTTAGGGTTCACTTATGAGTGAGCACATGTAATACTTAGCTCTTTGTTTCTGTGATAGAACACTGAGTATTATAGACTCTAAATACATCCAAGTTGCTGTGAAGTTCATAATTTTGTCCTTTGTGGCTGCATAATATTCCATTGTATATAGGTACCACATTTTTTTAGAGCCAGTTCACTTTTGATGGGTAGCACAGTTAGTATCATATTTTTGCTCTTGTGAGTAATATTGCAATAAACATGTATGTGCAGGTATCTTTTTTATAGAGTGATTTGAGTTCCTCTGGGTATATTCCCAGAAGGGGAATTGCTGGGTCATATGGAAGGTCAAATTTTAGATCTTTTAGGAATTGCCACACTGTTTTCCATGGAGGTTGTCCTAGTTTACACTTCTACCATCAGTGTAGAAGTGTTCCCTTTTCCCCTCAATCTCTCCAGCATCTGTTGTTTTGTGAGTTATTGATGATGGCTATCCTGACTGGAGTTATGTGGTATCCTAGTGTGGTTTTATTTTGCATTTTGTTTGATGATTAGTGAGACAGCATTTTTTCATGTATCTGTTGGCTGAACATATGTCTTCTTTTGAGAAGTGTCTGTTCATATATTTTGTCCACCTTTTATTAGGGCTGTTTGTTTTCTTCTTTTAGACATGTTAAGTTCCTTTTAGATACTAATTGCTACAACTTTGTCAGATATACAAATCAGATCCAATGACACTTCTCAAAAATCATACACTCTGACCAAGTAGGCTTTATCCCTGGGATGCAGGACTGGTTCAACATCTGCAAGACCATAATGAATTAAATACATCAACAGATGTAAAAATAGGAATCACATGATGATATCATTAAACACAGAAAAAACTTTCAATAAAATCCAGCATCCCTTCTTGATGAAAGTCCTTGAACACCTAGGCATAGAGGGAGCATACCTCAAAATAGTAAGACCAATCTACAAGAAACCCACAGCCAACAAATTGCTAAACAGGCAGAAATTGAAAGCATTTCCCCTGAAAACCAGAACAAGACAAGACTGCCAACTTTCACCCTTCCTGTTCAACATAGTACTGGAAGTCCTAGTTAGAGCAATTAAATAAGAGAAGGAAACCAAGTGTATCCAAACAGGAAAAGAGAAAGACAAATTATCCCTCTTTGCTGATATGATTCTATACCTCAAAAATCCAAGAGAATCTGTCAAAAACCTTATTGCACTGATAAAGTACTTTGACAAAGTTTCAGGGCACAAAATCAACATGCAAAAAATAGTCACATTCTTATACACCAACAACAATCAGGCAGAGAACCATATAAAAGCACAATCCCATTCACAAAAACAACAACAAAAAAGTGAAATACATTGGCATCTTCCTAACCAGATAAGTGAAAGATTTTTACAATGAAAATTGCAAAACAAGGCTCAAATAAATCAAAAATGACACAAGCATATGGAAAAACATTCCATGCTTATAGACTGGAAGAATCAACATTATTAAGATGTCCATCCTGGAAGGTGTTCAAGATGATGACAGCAGTGGTCAGAGTACATGAGTCTTTGCATAAATGAATGAGTGCAAACATGAGTATTCACCCTAGGGTGTCGCCAAAAGGGTGTGTGAATATCTGATTGAGTGGAGATGTGAGGACAGGCCTGAGCTCTCCTTTTTAGGTGGTTGCCCTGTGCAGCTACTTGGACCCCAGCATGCTCTATAGTCCAGAGGCAAGAGCCATCTCTGTAGCACCACATGAAAAGGAAAAAAAAAAGGAATAAAACATTGAGGATCATCCACAGTCAGTGCTGCCTGCCACTGCAGCCTTCATCCCAGATCAGACACCAGCAACAGGAAGTGTGAGAAACTATACCATAGAAACCCATTCAGAGTCCCAGCTGAAGAGACCCAGACTCCACAGCCCCCAACTTAAGCGTTTGCAGTCCACCACTGCAGCTGAAGAACCCAGACCCAGACCAAAGTGGATGAGTGATGGGGAGATACATACATTCCCACTGTATGAACATACTGCAAAATGATGGGAAGTGGACCCATGGAGGCCCACACACCAATCAGCAAACATTGTGATCTACAGACAGCTTTTGAATCTTAGCAACCCCTAATATATCTCATTCAAAGCTCAAGTCTGCAAGGGAGTAACATAGCTTCTCACTTCCAACCTGGCTCCAAAACCAAACTAGTCCAGAGGCTTAACTCAAGGGACAATAGGGGCTGAGCAAAAAGAAGTGAAAACTGTTCCCTTTCTCGCTGAACAACAGAAGTAAAGATAAAAGAAAAACTCACCTCAGATGAAGAAAAATCAGAGAAGAAACCACACACCACACAAAGTGCAAAAAAATAGTCCATAAGTATACAAACTTCGAAACTCAAACAATGAAGAACACCAAGATTGACTGGTATCCAGACCACAAAGGCAGAGATAAAGGAAAGATTGGAAAAGATGAACAAGAACAAAGAAAAGCAAGACAAAACCATGAAAGAACTAATGGCTGAGATGCAAACTACAAAGAATACAGTAATTGAAATAAATAATAGGTTGACGAGCATGGAAAGCAGAATTAACCAGCAGAAGAAAGAATCTCAGAACTTGACCAAAATCTGGAACTAACCCAAACTGTTACAAACATAGAAAGGAAGCATAAAAAGAGAACAAAGTCTTCAGGAGATGTGTGACTATATTAAGAGACTGAACTTAAGATTGATAGGTATCCCTGAAGCAGATAAGGAGAATGAGAGCAGCCTGGAATAAACATTCCAAGAATTCATCCAAGAAAAATTCCTGCATTTCTTCAGAGATACAACAATCCTAACAAGAGATATAGATAACCCCTGAAAGGCATCAAATGAGAAGAGCACATAGTAAGTCACTTACACAAAGCAGCTATAAAAGAAAAAATCCTAAAGGCAGTGAAACAGAAGAGTCGACTACCTACCAGGGAAAACCAATTAGAATAGCAACAGACTTAGCTACAAAAATACTACAGGCTAGAAGAGACTGGTGTCCAATCTTCAAAATATTCAAGGATAAACAATTTCAACCAAGAATTTCCTACCCAGCTAAGTTAAACTTCATCGTTGATGGATAATTTAAATCCTTACCAACACTCAATCTCTGAGAGTATATCCTGCCTCCAGACCAGCTTTATAAGAGACACTTAAGAAAGTATTAAGCACAAAAGAAAGGAAAAACAAAAAAACAAAAAAATCTTTTCTCCCAAGAATGCAAGAAAACAAAAAAACAATAAAGCATGCATCATGACTGCAAGAGTGAAAACACAAACATAAATCAACCCCCAAATCAAAAGAAAACCAACAAATAAGCAAACAGACAACAACAAAGTCTGCAAAAGTCTCATGACAGGAATAAGTTCTCACATCTCAATAATCAGCCTGAATGTAAATGGACTAAATGCACCACTGAAAAGGCATAGAATGGAAAACTGGATAAAACAAACATGACGCAACAATATACTGTCTTTAAGAGACACATCTCACCAGAAGGGACACTCACAGACTCAAAGTTAGAGGATGAAAAAATAAATTTTCAAGTGAATGTAACACAAAAGAAAGTAGGAGTCTCAATATTAATATCAGAAAAAATAACCTCTGAGCTATCAAAAATTTAAAAATATATAGAAGGATACTATATAATGATAAAAAGTTCAATTCATCAACAAGAAATATCCATCCTAAACATATATGCACCAAACAAAGGAGCACCCACTGTTATAAAGCAGCTACCAAGTAAACTAAAAAAAGATATTGACTCTAACACTATCATAGCTGGGGACTTTAATCCCCACTATCAAACCTAGATAGATAATAGAAGCAAAAAATCAATAAGGAGATCTGGAACTTTAACTTGACACTTGACCAAATTGACCTAATAGACATCTACAGTACACTCCACCCAACAACCACAGAATATTCATTCTATTTATCAGCACATGGAACATATTCAAAGGGTGACCACATCTTTGGTCATAAATCAAATATAAACAAATCTTATAAAATCAAAATACTGTCATGAAACTTCTCAGACCACCGTGGAATAAAAATAAATGTTAACACCAACAAGTTTCCTCCAAAACCTACAGAGACATGGACACTAAACAGCATGATGTTGAACAACTCCTGGGTCAAATGGAAATCAAAGAAGAAATGGAAAGATTCCTGAAAACAAGTGAAAACAAAGAAATATCTTACCAAAACCCCTGGGATGCCCTGAAAGCAATACTAAAAGGGAAGTTCATCTGAGGAAAATTATAAGGTAATAAGTTAACAGCCTATTGAGTCACTTAAGGGAGTTGGAAAAACAAGACCATCAAAACCCTAGTTTCAGCAGAAGAATCCAGATCACCAAAATAAAAGCACAAATATGGGACATACAAGACAAAAATGTCAAGAAAAAAAAAACAATGAAACCAAAAACCTTTGTAAGAACAAGATTGATGGACCCCAAGTCAGAATGACCAAGAAAAGGAGAGAAAAAGCCCAAATCAACACTATCAGAAATGCAAAAGATCAAGTCACAACTGACCTCAAAGAAATATGAAAGATTATCAGAGATTACTATATACACTTGTATGGAAACAAACTCAAAAACCTAAATGAAACGGAGGACTTTCGAACTTCACACAACCTCCTAAGGATGAAACAAGAAGAAATTGAGACCCTAGATGGACCAATAACAACCCAGAAAATTGGTTTCATCATAAGAAAACTACTCACACACACACAAAAAAGTCCTGTACCAAATGGTTTCCAAGCAGAATTCTTCAAAATTTACAAGGAGTTGATACCAATCCTATTGAAAGTATTCCAGGCAATTGAGAAAGACAAAACTCACCCCAAATCATTTCATGAAGCTAACATCATATTGATACCCAAACCAGGCAAAGATGCAACAAAGAAAAAAACAAAACAAAACAAAACAAAAAAACTACAGGCCAATATCCTTGATGACCAATGATGCAAAAATACTCAACAAGATACAGTCAAACTGGATCAAACAACACATCTCAAAAATAATCCACATGACCAAGTAGACTTCCTTTAGGACGCAGGGGTGGTTCAATATCTGCAAGACCATAAATGTAGTTAAATACATCAACAGATATAAAAACAAGAATCATATGATTATATCATTAGATGCAGAAAAACCTTTCAATAAAATTCAGCATCCCCTTCTTGATAAAAACCCTTGAACACCTAGGCACAAATGGAACATACCTCAAAATGGTAAGAATCTATGATAAACATACATCCAGCATACTGCTAAACAGACAGAAATTGGATGCATTTCACCTGAAAACCGAAGTAAGACAAGCCTTCCCACTTTCACCGCTCCTGTTCAACACAGTGTTGGAAGTCCTAGCTAGAGCAATTAGACAAGAGAAAGAAATCAAAGGTATCCAAATAGGCAAAGAGGAAGTCAAGTTATCCTTCTTTGTGGATGACATGATCCTAAACCTTGAAAATCCTTGAGCATCTGTCAAAAACCTCCTTGCACTGAGAAAGGACTTTGGTGAAGTCTCAGGGTATAAAATAAATGTGCAAAAGATACTTGCATTCCTATACACCAACAACAGACAGAAACCCAAATAAAAGTGCAATCCCATTCACGATAACCACAAAAAAATTGAAATACCTTGGCATCTCCCTAACCAGAGAAGTCAAAGACCTTTACAGTGTAAACTACAAAACACTGCTCAAAGAAATCAAAGATGACACAAACAAATGAAAAAATGTTCCATGCTCATGGATGGGAAGAATTAGCATTTTAAAGATGTCCATCTGACAAAAGGCAATCTACATATTTAATGCAATACCCATTAAATTACTGACATCATTTCTCTCAGATCTGGAAACGACAATACAATACAGAAATTCATATGGAAGCATAAAAGATCACAAAATAGCCAAGACAATCTTTAGCAAAAGAAACAAAGCAGTAGGTATCACACTTTCAGACTTCAAACTCTACTATAAAGCTACAATAATCAAAATAGCCTGGTATTTGTACAAGAACAGGCATATAGACCAATGGAACAGAATAGAGACTCGGAAGCAAAACCTCAATTTCTCAACCAACTCATCTTTAACAAAGCCTCCACCAACAACCAATAGGGAGAAGAGAGTCTATTCAGTAAATAGTGCTGGGAAAACTGGCTGACTACATGCAGAAGATGGAAACAGCACCCCTACCTATCACTATACACAAAAATCAACTCTAAATGGATCAAAGACCTAACTGTAGAACTTCAAACTGTAAGAATCCTAGAAGAAAATGTAGGAAACACCCTTATGTAAATTGGAATAGGCAACCAATTCCAGATCAACTCTCCAAAAACGAATTACATAAAAGATAAAATAGACAAGTGGGAATTCTTCAAACTGAAAATCTCCTGCAAAGCCAAAGAAACCATCAAGAGAGTCGGGAGAGAGCCCACAGCATGGGAAAAACTACTTTTCAACTATAAATCTGACAAAGACCTAATATCCAGGATCTACAAGGAGCTCAAACATGCCAAAAGAGAAAAAACCAAACAGCCCTATTAAAAAATTTACAAAATATATGAATAGACATTTCTCAGAAGACATATAAGCAGCCAACAGACACATGAAAAATGCTCAACCTCACTAATTATCAAAGAAATGCAAATTAAAACCACACTGTGATATCACCTAACTCTAGTCAGGATAGCCATCATTAATAACTCAAAAACAACAGATGCTGGAGCAGATGTGGGGAAAAGGGAACACTTCCAACATTGTTGGTAGGGCTGTAAACTAGTAAAACCTCTGTGGAAAGCACTGTGGTGATTTCTAAATGATCAAAAAAATCAACCTTCCATATGACCTAGCAATCCCCCTTCTTGGAATATACCTGGAGAAACTCAAATCACTCTGTAAAAAATATACCTGCACATGCATGCTTATTGCAGCAGTATTCACAATAGCAAAAACATGGAACGAACCATGCTACCAATCAAAAGATAACTGGATACGGAAAATGTGGTACATTTACCCGATAGAATATTATACAACCATAAAGAAAAACAAAATTAGGAAACTTGCAGCAAACTGGATGGAATTAGAGTCTATCATACTCAGTGATTTACCACAGAAACAAAGTTCTGAGTATCACATGTACTCACTTATAATTGGACCCTGAACATTTATCATAATACTATAAGAAGGGAATTAGAAGTAGTGGGAGACTGCTAGGGGAGGGGAGACTCATAACATCAATAAGGGTACCTGCACTTTATCTGTTTGATGACCACGTATTTACCTAACCTTAATTGTACTCTACATTAAAAAAAAAATATGTCCATCCTACCCAATCTATAGATTTATCGCAATACCCATTAAATTGCCAACATCATTCTTCTCAGACCTGGAAACAACAATACAGAAATTCATATAAAAAATAAGAAATGACCATGAATAGACAAAACAATTCTCAGCAAAAGAAATAAAGTGGGAGATATCACACACTTTCAGACTTTAAAATTTATTATAAAACTACAATATCAAAACAGTCTGGTATTGGTACAAAAACAGGCATAAAGACCAAAGGAACAGGACAGAAATTCTAAAAGCAAAACCTCAATATCTCAACCAACTCATCTTTGACAAAACCTTCACTAGCAACTGCCGAGGAGAGGAGAACTTATTCAGTGAATGATGTTGTGAAAACTGGCTGACCACATGCAGAAGATTAAAACAAGACCCCTACCTATCAACTCTAATGAATCAAAGACCAAATGTAAAATCTCAAACTATAAGACCCTTAGAAAATCCAGGAAACACCCTTATGGAAATTGGAACTGGATACCAATTACTCATCAACTCTCAAAAGAAAATGCAATAAAAGATAAGATAGACAAGTGGGATCTCCTCAAACTGAAAAGCTTCTGCAAAACAAAAGAAACCATCAAAAGAGTGGGGAGACAGACCACAGACTGGCAAAAAATATTTGCCATGTGATTATCTTCCTACAGTCAATACTCTCACATCAAATTAACTAAGATTCGATCAGAGAACAGGTAATTTACCAAGGTCAGCAGTCTACACATGTATATATGTGAGGAGGAAACCCCTTCACCCCAACTGGAATCTTTTTTGGGGAGAAGGCAAGCCCCTTGTAGTACAGGCTTCTCCCACTAGAGAAGAGTTCTAGAAACCCATTAGCATTAGTGTAGCAGCTAGCATTGTTGGGAGAGATTGCATTCAGCTTCAATGAATTTTTTTGTGCAGATTCTTTCAGCATGTTATCTCATTTCATGATGGGTGATTTACAAGTGTACCTGTCCACACCACTCTGAATGTTAACAGTTTTTGACAAAAAAACGGTATGATCCCCATGCCCCACTCTCCCTATTCATTCGATTTCACACTGAGCAACATTTTTTGTTTGTTTCCGGGGATAAAAAAAAAGTCTTCAAAGAGAAATGTTTTTGCCAATGTAGAAGAAGTGAGACAAAACATGGCAGGGTCACTAAATGGCATCAAAATCGACAAGTTCAAAAACTGTTTTGAGCAGTGGAAAAAGCGTCTCTATAGGTGTATTGCATCTAAAGGAAAGTACTTTGGAGGTGCACTTCTTAACATGTAAGACTGAATACATAATTTTTATCAGTAAATTATGTTTTCTGGGTCCCCCTCATATATATATAAAACATATAATATCATATATGCATATATATGAATTTTAACATACAAAATACTCTTATTTTACACAAAAATATATAAAATATACCAGAATTACCTATGTTTAGCATATAGACTGTTAAATGACTACTGATTATGTCCCTGTAAATATTACAGTGTTTGAATATGAGCTAATATGATGTGGAAATAGCCTCAACTAAATATTAGAATGATATTCGCTAAAATAAAATTTTACTTGAACTCGACGTGTTCAAGTGTTTTCAGTGATGTTCATTAAAAACTTTCTGTAGCTAAATTGTCCAAAGTAGACCTGAAGAAAAATTTGACAAACATTTCTTTTTGTCTATTAACTTATGTACAAATAATTTATACAGAGAGGTATATTAATTTATACATAGATAATTACAATTCTTCTTTTAAAGATACTCATTAGCCTATTGGAGAAGATAACAGGCTCACAGCAAACATAACACAGTGTCTTAATAGAAGCCTCCAAAAAGTACTTGGCACAAAAGTGAAACAACTACCTTCATGTTGGGAAGATTGGAGACTGCACAAAAGTGCCAAATATAACATGTTATCAATCAGTGAGGATTATCACAAGTAATATTGATAATTGTTTAATATCAAGAGGTTGGAATATTGTCAATTTGTCCCAGAATCACTGGCAGCTCAGTGCCACCCTTCAGCCAGAGTTCGTATTCTACATCTTATTCATGACTCTCCGACTTGTGGGGTGTACTTGATGGGCTGTCTCGTTTGTTGCAGGGAAAGGAGAGATTCAAGGAGTGGAAGATCTAGAAGTACTAAACTCTTGGTCAGAATCGGGGTCAAAACCACACTGTAGGACTCACCCTGGACAGAAACTGACCCAAAGTCAGCCTCTAACCGACCTTTAAATCTTGCTAATAAAAAGTGTGGGAAAAGAAGCAAAATATTATCATATAAAATGTCTTTTGTATCTGGTAATTTATTTTGCTGAAATGGTTCTTGTTATCTTTAGTTGATAAGCAATATTTGCTACACTATAGTGAAAACATGCTACTTCTGCACAATGGTAGCTTAGATATGTCTAATTAAGGAGTTACCAACTGCCTTGGGATACTGCATATTTGATATTAAACTCTCAAAAATATCAGTGGCTCAGTGGCTCAGCCTGTAATCCGGTGCCTTTGGGAGGCTGAGGTCAGTGGATTGCCTGAGTCCGCGGGTTCGAGACCCGCTTGGGCAACTTGGCGAGACCTCATCGCTACAATAAAAAAAAAAAAA
>NW_007250537.1:142250-154336 GCF_000164805.1 Carlito syrichta
GCCTGTAGTTCCAGCTACTTGGAAGGCTGAAGCAGAAGGATCGCCAGAGCCCAGCAGGTCGAGGCTGCGGTGGCCGGGAGTGGCCACTGCACTCCAGTCTGGGCGACAGAGTGAGACTCCAACTCAAACAAACAAAAAACAAACAAAAAAACTCTTAAAAAATGTTAATGTGATCAAGAAATATATCTTCAATAAAACTTAGGGACAAGCCGGGCTCGGTGGCTCAGCCTGTAATCCTGCGACTTTGAGAGGCTGAGGTGAGTGGATTGCCTGAGCCCGTGAGTTCGAGACCCACCTGGGCAGCAAGACCTCATCTCTACAATAAAATAAAAAAATAAGCCGGGCGTGGTAGCGTGCGCCTGTAATTCCAGCTACCTGGAAAGCTGAGGCGGAAGGATCGCCGGAGCCCAGCAGGTCGAGGCTGCGGTGGCCAGGAGCGGCCACTGCACTCCAGTCTGGGCGACAGAGTGAGACTCCAACTCAAAAAAACCCCAAAACAACAGCAACAACAACAACAAAAATAGGGACATATTTCTTCCATTTACTATTGTAGACTATTGTTTATATGATGATTTGGGGCCCAAAGTAGCCATTACTGCCACTGTAGGCAAATAGTATTTTATGCTACACTGTATATAAACTAATTGTAAATGCTATGTATCTGTATAAGATTTTCTTGGTTGTGTTACTTTCAATGAAAATTTGCTGTATTTTACTGTATTTTAATTTATTTAATTGACATATTACATAGTGTTCAAATGTACATTCAAAATTGTTGCAAAAATCATTGAATGCTATTCATTCAAAATTTAGGGTATATTTTTAGAAATTAATATTATTTATTTCAGTTTGCTAAGATATTAAACTTGAGAGGGAAGAAAACAGAGAGAATATAAAATTGGAGAGATTGATATAAATTGGCATTATAAATTGACCATATAAAATCATATACATTATCTTTATTTTTACTTTATGTCTTCATTCTTTCATCTTAAAATTGTATTCTTTTCCTCATATTTGATATTAAGAATGGCATTTAGTTTTATTAAAATTTTGCCTATCAAGATTCAGAAAATGTCAGTGAAACTAATCAACTATAAGTCTGTACCTGCCTTGACCCATAATATCTACACTGATGTAATTTTTTTCAGTTATTCAGAATGATGGGACTTACAAATTTTTTTTCTCAGGACTAATTTTATGTGCATGAAAGCAGACTAGTTTATCTGGGCTTCAAATTTTATGACTAGCGTTTGAGAACTAACCCTATCACTGAGTGTATGGAATTGGTAAATCCCTTTAAAGTTCTGAGACAAGTTTTTCTCCAGATAAACATAAATATTTTACAAGATAATTGCATAAAATGAGATTAAAAAGTAACTGGGTAAGGTATAAAACTTTAGCAAATATTTAATTTTATTCCCTGTACTATCATAAACGCTAGCCTAAACTAACAGACTACATTTATCTACCTAAGATAACATTTTCCAAAGTGGTCCAGTGATACTTTGCAAAAATTGTCTTTAATAATTTTTTTTGGTGACTTAGGTTTAGAAAATACTCCATACTAGAGCCCCACTTAAAATAGTTATATATTGCAGCATGTAGCAGGCCCCAAGATGTGCAGTAAACTATTATTGTTTAAAACAGTCTTTCTGAACTTACTTGATCTAAAAATCTTTCTTCATATTCATTTTAGCTTATGGGGACAGTAAATAAGGAGAAATTAAATATTTAAATATAATTATCAATGGAAAAAATTAAAATGATAGTATATACCAACATATGTGACACTTGGGTTTGTATAAATATTTGGTTTTTAAATTCATATAACAGTTTGGATGGTTGTTGCCTTCAAATCTCACATTGAAATGTGACCCCTAGTGTTGGAGGTGAGGCCTAGTAGGAGGTGATTAGATTTTGGGGGCAGATCCCTCATGAATGGCTTGATGGTCTTCTCTTGGTGACAAGTGGGTTCTCACTCTGTTAGTTCACTGGAGGGTTGGTTGTTTAAAAGAATCTGGCATCTCCTTCTCTCTCTCTTGCTCCCACCCTGTGACATATGTGCTGCTCCTCCATCTTCTACCATAACTGTAAGTTTCCTGAGGCCTCATCAGAAGCAGATGTGATGTCATGCATTACTGTGACCCCAAATAATCCTATTTTCTTTATAAATTACCTAGCCTTGGGTATCCTTTTATTAGGACGCAAAATAGATTAATTCACAGACTCAAGAAACACACGTGGAGAACATGCACTGAGCAACTTTTTCTGTACCTAGAAGTAATGGATACTTATATTGCAGACCTGACTAGAGTAAGAGTAAGGAGGAAACAATTACGGAAAGACTCCAGATAGGGTAAGCTGTAGAGAATGCATTTAACAGGAAATCATCACGTGTGATGATGCTGAGGAAGCAAGTAAATCTCCTGTGTGGATGACAGCAAGCAAGTTAACTTGAAGGTATGGAATCTCCGATTGGGAATAATAAGGAAAAACTCAGAGAGACAGAATAAAAACAGAATTTTAGGGGTTAGACAAGCTCAGGAAACCAGTGTTTTTCATGGAACTTAAATACCAAAACATCTACAAACATTTAATCAACTAGTCACTAGTGCTCTCAATTCATCATAAGTTATCCTTTACTTTAAATACTAATAATTCCTGTCTAGACATTCAGCGAGTTATGTGTATAGTTTTAGGAAAGCTTGATAAATATTTTGAGTCTGGTCCTGTGCATGAAACAGAAAGTCTTTGTGTGGTTTCCCAGCCAGCTAAGTGAGAGTGACATGAAAAACACGCAGAGTGTTTTTAACAAGAGTTATCCTGTACGCTCACCTTCCTGTAAACACTGGGCTTCCTTTTATGAATCCACCTGCTCTCTCCTGCAGCCTTATTTCTAGGAATATGGCCAAACTTTCTATTTTTGAATATGACAGTAGAACATATAGGAACAAATTCCATGTTACCTAATTTGACATAACATATCTCATACTATGGTAATCTTTTAAAAAGATGATTAATGAGAGATTCAAATACTTATATCTAAGCATATAAAAAGACACAAAAATTCATTGTAATATGTTATGATTTATTATTATTATTATTATATTATTAATCTCCATAACTTTGGAGCTTTGCAGCAACTCAGATGAGGTTATGGCAAGTTTTAAATTTGAATCATCATCAGAAGGGTTTGTGAATGGAGTAATATGAGCAATAAAAACAAAAGACAATAGTTTCATAGATTTAAAAATAAGATAACTTAATGCATTAAAATATATTCACCATTACTATTCTTAAGCCTAAATAACTTTCATTATAAGACAGGATATGATAGAACCTGTATCTGGCAGTATGTGCTGTCTTGTGAATCCTGTTCCCATAAGTACTGGCAATAATAAAAATATATTCCCATGATATATTTCATAATATTAATTCTTTCCCATTTTAATACATCTTCTGTCAATTATTCTGAATTAATTAGGTGAGATGTCTGTTCAGAGTGTTTTCAAAGCAAGTTGTAGAAGGAGTTCCATATGAATTTAAAGAATTGTTGTAAGAGCAAAAATAATTGGGAAGGTCCAAGTCGTTTTTAGTCAGTTAATTCTTCTAGAAAACTAAGCTGAATTCCCCTGTAAGCAGCATTTAGATAGCAGGGTCCCATAGTTATTCTTGGCAAGCAATATAGACATGACAGGTCTAAACCTGTGAAATTAGCTTCTTTAATTGCATTTCTATAATCTGAAGAAAGTAAAACAGTTTTTGAACTGCTTTGACAATAATGGTGTTATTGAGTCAGTGTTTATGTAGCCAGGGCCTGGTTCATGGACCACAATAACCAATCTGTCCCTAAGAGTTTGGTCCTCAACATGAACTGGAACAAGCCAGTGACTGTATTCTTGCCACGCCACAGAGGACCAATATATTTATTTATTTACCACTTTGTTCCATAAAGGATTTGAATTAGCTTATGAATCTCAAATAGCAAGTGAGTCAACATGAAGGGAGAAGATGGGTACAGACATCAGAGCTAGTAGGATGTCCACAGATGCGCATGCTGGAGGATCCGGCACAGTTGCTAGGGGGAAACCCCAAATTTGACTTTAAGCTGCCTAACAGCAAAAGAGTGAAAGAAAGGGGGAAGAGAGACAAACAGAAAAAGAGAGCAAGCACATAATTATTTAGTTAAAACTTCCATAAATATTAGTTATTCAGAATGTAGGGATATTTTTCTGAGACCAAAGTGGCAGGACATGCAATGTGGGGTGGTAGGCAACATCTCTAAATTACAGAGAATACTGCATTTTACATAATTTTCATGCCATTTCTTATTGATCCATTGGTTAAGGATGAAAGTAATTCTGCAGCAGTTTAAATCGACACTTTGATTTGAGTCAACACACTGTATAGAAGGGATTTCCCGGAAGTCTCATTTCATTTCTTAGAACGCAGAGATTATTTACACCATTGGTTGTTCAGCTGATACTTGATGAATCAGGAGCTATACATTAGTAGGAAAAGCATTGACAGTAGATAATGAAAGTTGATATGCGTTATTCTTTATCCCCAAGAATAGTATAAAGCATGTGAAAATTATAAAAATAACGATTAATGTAAACACATTTATTTTAATTAACTTACATTTCTTACGGTGATTTTTAATACCTACTGTGATCATTTCACCTGCATTTCAAAATTTAATAAAGAGCTGAGACATGTTAAAGGTGCCTGCCAAATGACAGAACTTCATGTTCATTTTCAGCTGTATTTTACAGAGAGCCTTTTCTGATGCTAAAACTACAGTGTTTAGTGTCTTTTCCTCATTAAACAGTGTCTCATAAGTTTCCATCTGTGGAATGGAAGAACATTTGGCTTCTGAGACATTTCTCTTTAATCATCTGAACGCTTTTAAAAGATGATTAATTATGTAGCACACAGATCTGTAATCTTAACAGATAAAAATTGTAAAAGACAGTCTTCCTGCTGTTGTTCATTCTATATGGATTACTGAAAAATAAATCTAGTTTTCCTTGGTGTTTGAATAATTATTTTCAAAGACTTGCCATGTCTTAAATCATTTTTATCTACATAATAACTGCTCAGAACAAATCTTCCTGGATATCTTCAAATAGCATTTTTTAATAATCTGGATCAAACTGATTGCTACAGGAATAAAATTATGTAAATTTGCTTGGTGTCATATAATGTTGAAGGATTTGAAAATGTGCTTTTGTAGTTTTTGGGATTTGGAGACCTGGAAGTAAATAAACTCACGAAAATAGTATACCAGAGATGCTGCAATCATTAACCTTCTTGTATGACCTGCTGAGAAAAGGGACGTAGGTCGCCATATTGTATCCTGTGACTTGATAAGCACTTGACACAAACATAACCAATTTAATAGACTGGATAATTATAAAATTTATAAAACCTTTTACCTATAACTTATGACTTGTGACTTGATTGGAAATGTAGAAGAACAATCTTATCTAGTGGCTAGGAATCTGAACTGTAAAACATAGTAAGACTTTTGTCAGAGTTAAGAGAAATCTGAAAAAAAACAGTTATGAGGGAGATAAAGGACTATAGAAAGCCAAAGTGAAATAGACTGCAGATTATAAGGAAGCACATAATTCAAGTTACCAGGAAAAGGCGGTCAATAAGAGGTAACAGCTATACTGAAAAAAAGAGATGACATGAGAAACAAAAAGATTATGTGGCTAATGCAGAGCAGATCATTTTTTTCCCTTATGAATCCATTGGTTCCTTGAGATTCCACAGTTCCAGTTGCTTACCTGGGCATTTTCTTAAGATAAATCCAATTAGTTGAAGCTACTGGAGAAGGTCTTCATGTTTTAGAACCTAAAAAGCCCAGCAACAGATATGCAGGGATAAGGGGATATGATCTAAAAGCATATACTAACTACAGTAACCCAGATGGGTATAAACAGAGTAAAAAATGGCACAAGTAGTCAATAGGAAGAATATTTGGGGAGCTTCAAAAAATGAGAAAAACATGATAGTTGGGAATATAGTATGGTATACTCAGAATTGGAGGTTTTGAGGACATACCAATTCCAGCCTCTGTGATGATATTCCCAGAATTGCAATGTCTTGAATGAGAAGTGGCAAAAGCTAGGCTGGGTCTTTTTTATAGATTATAGGAACAAAACTTATAACGGCAAACAGAGCAAAAATCTGTGGATGGGGTCTGGAGCACATGAAAGGGAGACTTGAAAATCAGACTTGGAAACAAAATGGGCATGCCATTTTCAGAAGTGAGTTTCCAAGCAGAGAAATTAGAAGAGGAAACCAGTCTCAGGAAATTGGCCTCTGAAACCCTGTTACTAGAATCAATGCACTGGGGAATGTAAAATATGAAGTAAGTACTTAGCACTGAGATCCTATACCCCAAAATTGCAAAAGTCGCCTGGGCTTAGCCTCTGGATGAAGACCTGAAGGCAGCAGCTCTCCAAAGTGCCTCTGAGCTCTCAACACATCTCATCGGTTCCAGAGCAGGCTCCTTAAAAGGAAGGACTACATTCTGCAAGCTATTGCTTACTGTCTTGGGGGATCCTTGCAGGTATAAACTCTTTAAGTTCTCTCTCTCTCATCTTGGTTTTGCTCGTTGTCCATGTTTTGGGCTTCACTCTTTAATTATCCTTATTTACCCTCTTAAATTTAGCCAGTTCTAGAGATTACTGGGACTCATCTTTTTAGACTTCCAGTCAGATAGATCTGATGAACTGGATTAAGACGGAGATAATAGGTCAGAAAACCAGTGGCCTTTCTGGTGGGAAATTAGGGAACAAACGCTTGGGGAGTGTGACAGGGTTCATTTAATTATGTATCAATCAAATTATAATTGCTCATAATTATAAAATCAGGGAATACAAACAAATTTATAATGAAAATCAACAGTCTACAAGTGGGTCATTCATGCTTTGCCCTTTTCCTTAATAAAAACTACAACAATAATCATCTACTGAGTGATTAATAATTAAATAAAGTAGTATTATACGCTATTATTCTTTTCACAAATGTTGAAGGTGGGGAACCAGTATCAACCAACAAAGATCAAATTTCAAAGTCCATGCAGAAAACCACTCATATTTGTATTGCACACACATATACACACAATGAAATTTAATGCAATTTCTTCATCAGACTTCAACCAGATCAGTCACAAAAAGAATATTTCATTCTAAGATCAAAAAATATAAAACACTTCAATTTTAGCGCATTGGTAATAAAGACAAAGAAAAATCTTTATTTTAGAGAAAATCATTTTTAATAATTTCTCAAATGTATATACTTGCTAATATTCTTAATATGCAAGTACTGCAAAAGAACAAGTAAAGGTGAATTGTGTTTAAATGATTAACAAAAGAATGTTAAGGTTGAAATAAGTAGGACATGAAGTAGGGTTCTGTCATATCCTAGAACTGGCAATGAATTTTGGGCAAGCCTTGATTCTGCGGTGCTTTTGTATGACTTGTCATTCCCATTAAGGGTTGCGATGATATATTCTCAGTGGAGGAGTTGTTAGCAACTGCAATTTGTGCTCAAACCAGGCTATTCCATTAACTTATAATGAGCCTGAATGCTGACTGTTTCGGTACTATTAAAGTTGATACTACACAGGTGGTGGAAGAGAGGACCTCCAAGTATCTTAAGGTCACTTTTATCTTAGCCCTGCCTCCTTTTCCAGACCCCTTGGGAGCCATTTATACCAACTGCTGAAAAAGCAAGGGCACTCTTATTTCTTTATTGTGAGAAGCACTCACCCTTAGAAAGACATTCAAACCTGCAACTTCACAAAGAACACTTTGCTAATAAGCCTGCAGAAAACCGCAGGATTTATAAAAACATAGATCAATGCCAACTACTTTATTACATGACATTGCCAATAGCAGGCACCTGCAGTGAAGGTTTCTGTTTTTAGAACAGTTTTTCCCCCCACATATTTGTATCTTTGGATGAGAGATTTTATACCAAGTAATCTCCCACAGTTATTGCTTCATATCTGAGCTCATAATTCATACCCTAACCATGTAGTTATAATTGGCTACATCGAAAAGCTCTTTAACTCATCAAAGAAAAAAATAAATGAATCTTTATTTTGAGAAATAAAATAAAGGTAATATTTATCTTTTTATATTTTTGTATGCTTGTAAAATAAACTAGTGAATTGCTCCACACTTTTCAGAATACTTAGCATCAATGTTCCTCAAATGACCAGCCAGAGGATATTACAAGTGCATATACTTATTCTCACTATGATACTTTTGACTGAAGAGAATGTAACAAATACTCATATCTTAATTATATGATTATGTGAAATCAGATGCTCAGGTGTTTCTCCTAACCCTAATCCATCCTCTGTAAGTGCCCAAATCTCACTAAAAAGTAGAGTTTTACAGCAATGCATTGAAAGGAAAACATAGCCTCACATATATGTGTGTATGTGTACATTTGTACATATGTGTGTGTTTCAAAGAATCAGTCCAACATTGTTTTTCAACTGTTTTTAACAATTTCTTCTTATTTTTGTGTATATTCTTGCTACAGGCTAAAAGGAGGCCATTTTTGCTATACTAAAATAGTCATTTAGAAATGACAACAACTTGTATTAAGCTGAGTTGGGCTAATCGTAGAAATCGTTTGAATTTAAATGTGAACATTTTTCCTTGTCCCCCTTTCACTCTCCTTGGATCTAGTAACTGTTGCTGGTACAACCATCTTCACTGAGCTATCTGATAAGCAGGAGACACACACACAAAAACTACACATCCCTGGAAAAGCCTCTGCCAAACCTAGATAAGAAATGGATTCTGCTGAAACTTTCCAAAGCCCAGAAATATGTCTATTTCCTTAGTCTCTAGATGACAACTGCTTTCTTTCATGTCTTTGTATTAATTTTATATGTAATGTTTAATCAAGTCTTGCAAATTAGAACCCCTGGAATAAGCAAAAAATTGTAACCAGCTAGAAAGTACACAGCCCCAAATTGTTCAAGGTAATTGTCATTAGAAGAATGGCAGGACAGGTTGGGCTCGGTTGCTCAGCCTATAATCCCGCGCCTTGGGAGGCTGAGGTAAGTGGATTGCCTGAGCCCGCGGGTTCGAGACCTGCCTGAGCAACTTGGTGAGACCTCATCTCTACAATAAATCAAAAAATTAGCTGGGCGTGATAGCGCACACCTGTAGTTCCAGCTACTTGGAAGGCTGAGGCGGAAGGATCGCCTCAGGGTTAGGTATACAAACATTGATTATGCAGATATCCTTGTTGATAAGGTATGCCCCTGCCTCCCCTAGCAGTTTCCCTCAACTGCCAATCCCAAGCCGCCCTCCCCTGAGAGTTTCCCACTACTGCCAATCGCTTTCTTATAGCATTATAATTGTTCACGGTCCACTTATGAGTGAGAACATATGGCACTCTGTTCTTTGTTTCTGTGATAGATCACCGAGTATGATTGACTCCAAATCCATCCAAGTTGCTGTGAAGTCCATATCTTTGTCCTTCTTTATGGCTTCATAATATTCCATTGTGTATATGTACCACATTTTCTTTATCCAGTCCAGTTTCGATGGGCAACATGGCTGGCTCCATGCTTTTACTATTGTGAATAGAACTGCAACAAACATACATGTGCAGTTATCTTTTCTGTAGAATGATTTAAGTTCCTTCAGGTATATTCCCAATAGGGGAATTGCTGGGTCATATGGAAGGTCAATTTCTAGTTCTTTCAGAAACTGCCACACTGTCTTCCAAGGAGGTTGCACTAGTTTGCATTCCCACCAGCAGTGTAGAAGCGTTCCTTTTTCTCCACATTCTCACCAGCATCTGTTGTTTGTTTTATTAATGATGGCCATTCTTACTGGGGTTAGGTGGTATCTCAATGTGGTTTTGATTTCAGTTCTCTGTTGATGAGTTAGGAAGAGCACTGTTGGCTGCCTGTATATCTTCTTCTGAGAAGAGTCTATTTATGTCTTTTGCCCACTTTTTAAAAGGGCTGTTTGTTTTTTTCCTTAAATGAACAGGATTTTGGTGGACACACAGCCTGTTTCCTGATCCTGTCATATCAGAATAAAACTCCTTACTTCTCCCAGCTTTCTACCTCTCGCATAAGATGGGTTGTGAGTGAAGCTGCTGATTGTCGGATTGAGCTGTAACATTCTCACAACACTTCAAGCATTCATGTAAAATGTTTTTTTAAATGTATCTATATGTTTGTGTCTACGTGTATGTGTTTTGTTTTGTTGTTGTTTTAATGTACGTACAAAAATTGCACTTCAAAATAAAGGACTCAATGCTGGCAGTCATTCAAACACAGGCTGCTAACTCCTCAAAAGGCAGAAAATGGTTCTAGGGCTCAAAAATAATGCAGTTTTTGAAGCTTGTTTTGGTTTGAAAACATTTCTCTTCTAATGAAATTCTACACATTGTATGCAACCTCATAGCTTCCTGCAACTCCAAATAATTCCAAGGAGAATATAATAGAATCATTTTAACATTGCATGTTTTGATATATGATGTGGGACCTCTCCAATGGAATTATCTTTTGGAGGGCAGGTCCCTTATAGTATAAGCTTCCTCCACTATGTCAGTATTCTAGGAACCTATCGGCAACCGGCTAGTGTTGTTGTGAGAGCCTGTTTGGCTTCAATGAATTTTTATTTAGAAATTCTTTCAACACATTTGCCTGTTTCATGATGGGTGATGTGCACGAATAGCATGCAGCAGTTTAACACACTTTCCCATATCATGCTTAGTGTTCCGTAGTTTTTGACCCAAAACGGCATGGCCCCTGTGACTCTACCCTCCATATTCACCTGATCTCATCTTGAGTGACTTTTGTTTTGTTTTCTTTTCCTGGCTGAAAAAAGTCCTCAAGGGAAAATGTTTTGCCATTGTGTAAGTGGTGAAATAAAAAACAGACGAAGCATTAAAAGGCATCTCAGTTTCTGAGTTCCAAAATTGTTTTGAGCAGTGGAAAAAGTGTCTCGATAGGTGTGTTGCATCAAACGGAAAGTACTTTGAAGGTGACTGGTTTAAACGTGTAAGAATAAATCCACAATTTTTAATAAATAAATTTCAGGATGTTTTGGGTCTCCCCCTTATATAACACACTATGAAGAGAGTCAGAAACATTTTGCTGCCATTGCCAATTTGGTAGTCTCCTCATATAGTGTTCAGGGCCAAAGAATCCAATGAGTCAATCAATTCTGAAACAATCAACCTAAAAATCTAAAGCTTGAGTATTTGGAATATTTAATGTATACAAAATCATCACAGTAGTGGCTCTGTTTCATATTTTTAAAATCCACTTATTTTGTCTCCAAAAAACTCATAAAAGAATTTTGAAATAATAATTTAGTATTGAGAATAAATTACAAGAACCAACATAATGTGTCTTTCAATATCAGTGATTTATTTATATTAAAATATGTCTAAGACAAAGGAGAAAATATAATAAGGCATGGTACATTATTACACAAAAGATAATTTTTTTTTTTTTTTTTGAGTTGGAGTCTCACTCTGTTGCCCAGACTGGAGTGCAGTGACCGCTCCGGGCCATTGCAGCCTGGACCTGCTGGGCTCCGGCGATCCTTCTGCCTCAGCCTTCTAAGTAGCCGGAATTAGAGGCACGCACTACCATGCCTAGCTAATTTTTGATTTATTGTAGAGATGAGGTCTTGCCAAATTACCCTGGTGGGTCTCGAACCCGCGGGCTCAGACAATCCACTCACCTCAGCCTCTCACAAAAGATAATTTTAACAATCTATGAGTATATATTTATCACAGAATAAAATAAAGTTCATGAAAAAAGCCAATTTATATATCTCACCTTATTTTAAATTGACTAAGTTCAAATAAAATTTTTTTCAAAATAATGTTTGTAATTTTTTTCTAGAAAAGTAAAAAAGGAAGAGACAATTTTAAGTTTGATAATTACAACACTATATAAAGTTCTCTTCATACAATTAAACTGATACTATAATCCTAGGATTGAAATAATGAAAGCTTTCTAATTCTTTTTTTTTTTTTTTTTGAGTTAGAGTCTCACTCTGTCACCCAGA
>NW_007250537.1:154468-159701 GCF_000164805.1 Carlito syrichta
TTGATCTATTGTAGAGATGAGGTCTCGCTGCCCAGGCGGGTCTCGAACCCGCGGGCTCAGAGCAATCCACTCACCTCAGCCTCCCAAAGGCGAGGGATTATAGGCTGAGCCACTGAGCCCCGCTAGCTTTCTAATTCTAAAGTGAGATAATAATGTCAGAATGACCATTTCATAGCTTGAAAGAAGTTGTATGGAACAAGTTCTGGTTTAAATTTTCATAGGGATGGTAAACCTTGTTCTATACAAAATACATGTCACATTTAGAAACATTATGAAACCAAAAGAAGTATACTGCAAGAAGGAAGTGATAAATAAATGAACTCACTTTATAAAATCTTTTAATAGTAACTATACGCTGTTATAGGCTGACAAGAAGTATGTTTTGTGTCAAAATACTAATAATTGCGTACCTATAATGATTTAATATTGAGAGCATACTTTAAATTCAGCTTTAATCCTAACATATTTCTCCAGGATTTCAGTTTAATTGATTACTATTATTTCAATCTCTTTGTTAAATTTATCTAAAAATGTCTGCATTGTTTTCAATGTTATCTTAGAGTTCACTGAGTTTCTTTAGAATTGCTACCTTGAATTCTTGATCTGAGAGCTTTCATATAGCCATCTCATCAGGGTTGGTCACTGGCTACTTGCTTTGTGTCCACTGTTTTTTGTTTTTTGTTTTTGTTTTGGCTGATGTACATATATGACTTGGCAATTAACCACTAGTTGTTCATTTTAGTCTTCACTCTCTGGCTTGTTTTGGTCTTTCTAAAGTATGATTGCTTACAGGTGCTTTACCATTTTCCTGTGCTGTGTCCTTAAAAAGGAATATTGCTGCTTCCTTTTTAGCCCAGGTTTGCCTTGGCTGCTACAAATGTTCAAAGTACTGCCTGTCTTGGATGTAGGTGGAAGGAAAGGTCCAAAGGGGATATCCCAGGCTGTGTGGGAAGGCTGGCTAGAGTTTTGTGCCAGAGGGTCTGTTTTAGCATTCTGCTTCATCCAGCTTGGTGTTGCTGAACAGTCACTCTGATTTCGTGGCTCTTTTGGTTGAAATAAAGAACAATTTCATCAACTGGAGTTGCTAGTCCTGCTTTCTCTCTTTGTTTTTAGAGTTGTTCCCAGGAGTTTTCCTACTTACAGGCCCTCATGATACTTTCTGTAGGTTTAGGCAGGAATGGTTTTCCTGCTATGAAACCCGAGATGGTGGGGAAGCTGGCTGTCTACCTTGATCTCACTTTTTCCGGTATAGGAACTATGAGTTTGGGGCAAATTTTTCACCTGTGGTATCTGGCAGATTGGAGGAAGGATGTCATAGATAAAGAGGTTTGTTTCTCTTACCTTCAGCTCAGAGTTTTTCTATTCTCTCTGCACCCTGGGATGTCTCAGTCTCATATTTGAGTTCTGGAATATTGCTAATAATAATCTTAGTGCTGGATATTTGTTTGTAGATTTATGTGGGAGAATGTAAAGTCAGATTACTTTTATTCCATCATTTTGATGATGTCACTTGTACTCTCACCTTTAATGACTATCTGCACTGTATATAAAATCTGGGCTACTTTATTTTTCTCTTAGCATTTTGAAAACATCAGCCTCCACATTTAAGTATTCCTTATTTTCTCTCACCAATATAGCTTTCAGATTATAGAGCTTACATGTTTTTCTGTTAGACTGATTTCTAAGTATTTTATGTTTCTGTGTAAAGCCAATAATTGTTCTACTTATTATAATCCAATATAATGAATCTTTTTTCTCTAGCTGATTTCAAAATTCTCTTTTTATCATTGGTTTATTGGATAGATATTTTTAAACACCTTCCCCCATCCTACTTATTACTATGAAGAGTAAAAAACCCAAATAACCACTTTACTGGCCTGCCTTGCAAGTATATGTTAATTAATTTTGACAAATAAGATGTAACAAACATCTGCTGAAACTTTTTTTTGAAAAATCTTAAATTTCTTGTTAAAAGAAATAGATACCAAGAAGAGATTACCAGGGTTACTTTAGAAATTGTCTCCTCATCTCTTTCCTTAAATACTTGGATAAGAATTTGATGTCTTTAACTTTTTTGTGTTTTAATTTAGGTTCTTCAAGAAACAGAAGTCAAGAGAGGATGAGGTGCAAAAGGATTTATCAGGGGAAATGTATGTGAAGGAAAAGAATACAGTAGGGAGAAACTTGCAACCATGATACAGATGTGAGTTATAAACAGAGAAAGCAAAGAAAAGAATACATAAGGAGAATTCAAACCACCATGAAGACCTGTGACTGTCACAGCTAGGCCAATGGGGAGTTAGAGGAAATGTTTTCTGTTAAAGGAAACAGGTCTTGAGTTAAGAATGTTCCAAAGCTATTACATTCATTGTGCTCAGTCATTGTCTTGGATCAGGCAAGTCAGAGTAATTCCAAACGGTGACAATTATCATTCTCACAGGAGATTTCCTTAAAGGGAGAGCAACAGAGAACTCTTCAATTGTCACCATAGTATTTTTTTTTAAAGGATAATTCATGTCAGATACCCATGTTCTCAAAATGTTTATGAACTAGAATGTTAGTTTATGAAATTACACATAGACATATAAGTCCACTCCTGGAAACACACAGATTTATTTCTCAACACATGTTTGCAGAACAACTTCTCCATGGTTTCTATGTGCCTCTTTGCCAAGAAGAAATTTATATACGGTTAACTAAACTTAATGGAATTAATTACAGATCTCAATTGCTACATCAAATCTCAGGACTACCATAGATAATCATTCTATTCCTCATCACCACTCAATCTAAATTCTCCTTGTATTTAACAATCACACTTGCAAGTCTTGGTAGCTTACCTCTTGATATGACCTAAACCTTTTTTCTAAGAGTCTGAGTCTTTATTAATTATGACCTTCTTAGTCAAGGGTTGCTGTACATAGCAGTTCACAGTTACAATGGGACCAGAGAATGTCAAAAGGCTCCCAAGTATAACACATAAGTACATTAGTTTTCTATGTCACATTAAAATCACCACAGACTTAGCAGCTTAAAACAACATACATATATTATCTCACAGTTCCCATGATTCACAATTCTGGGCAAGGCTCAAAGGGATTATTTGCTGAGGGTCTCAGTTGACCCACCAAGGTGTCATGCCATCTAGGGATAAACCTTTAATATAAAGGATTAACAGGGATGATACACTTTAAAATTTATTTAATTGGCTGAGTGAATTTTGGTCCATGCTATTGTAGAACTGAAACTCTCAGCCCCTAGAAGTCTGTCTATCCATAGAAAGTCACAACATGACTATTTCTTTTAGGCCAGGAAGAAAATAGCTACCTTAAAGCTTTCATCTAAATTAGGCCTACCTCAGGATAATCCCTCTTTGATTATTTGTAGTCAACTGATAATAGACCTTAATTATATCTGTAATGTCTCTTCAATTTTATCATATATGAGAGAACTTCAAAAAGTTCATGAAAATGTGTATTATGCATAACTTTTTCAATGTTTGTTCATAGACAGTCACAACATGACTGCTTCTTTTAGCCAAGGAGGAAAATAGGATATAGTTTGGGGAACTAAGATGTTTGAAGAGGGCCCCTATCAGAACAACATGAATTCTGCTAAAATTGCAGGTTGCACCCAACTGAACTCATGCTAACTTTTTAACATGTCTAGACAGGATCTAGTATGAGGCACTAAGAAGAATAAGACATCAGTTTGAAAAGGGTCCCTATCACAGCAACATGAATTCTGCTAAAATTGAAGGAAGAATAAACATTGAATTTATGGTGAAGCTTGAGTACAATAGGGAAATTATTGATGCTTTATGAACAGTTTATGGAGACAAGGCTTCAAAGAAATCAGCAGTTTAGAAAATGAATGACTTGTTTTGAAAAGAAATGAAATGATGTTGAATTGTGCTAAAATTGAAGGAAGAACAAACATTGAATTTATGGTGAAGCTTGGGTACAATAGTGAAATTATTAATGCTTTATGAAAAGTTTATGAGGACAATGCTTCAAAGAAATCAGCAGTTTAGCAAATGAATAACTTGTTTTTAAAAGAAATGAAATGATGTTGAAGATGAAATCCACTGTGACAGACCATCCACATACATTTTCAAGGAAAAAATTCATCCTTGTGTGCTAATTGACGAAATCCAATGGTTACCAGCAGAAACAATAGCCAATACCCTAGATGTTTCAACTGGTTAATCTTATACAATTCTGACTGAAAAATTAAAGTTGAGCAAAATTTCAACTTGACAGGTGCCCGTATCAGTTATAGAAAACAGCAGAGTTTTCAATGAAAACTTTAAACAAGTGTGATCAAGATCCTAAGACATTTATTTAAAGAATTGTAACAGGAGAGAAAAAATGATTTACCAGTATAATCCCGAAGAAAAAGTACAATCAAAACAATGGCTTCCAAGAAGTGGAAATGGTCCGGTCATAGCAAAAGTAGAGCAGCCAAGAACATAGGCAATGGCAATAGTTTGGGGGGCATGCTTAAGTCATTTTGCTTGTTGACTTTCTGAAGGATCAAAGAATGATAACATGTGCTTAGTATGAGAGCATTTTGAGAAAGTTAGACAAAGCATTAGCAGAAAAACACTTGGGAAAACTTTATCAGAACTCCTTCACCACCATCACAATGCTTTAACTCAATCTTCTCATCAAATAAGGACAATTTTAAAGGGTTTTGAAGGGAAATTATTATACCTAACAGTTCTGATTTGGCTCCTTCTTTTTTCCATATATATACAGATTTTTTATAAAAGCACCATTTTCTGCCAGATAATAATGGAAAAAGACTGCATTATATGTCTAAATTCCCAAAATCCTCAGTTCTTTGTAGATGGACAAAATAGCTAGTACCAACATTTACAAAATGGTCTGGAACTTGATGGAGCGTATGATGAGAAATAAAGTTATATTTATATTTTTTAAAATTCCAACTTTCCATGAACTTCTTAAAGTCCTTTTATATGACATCTCATCATATATATAGGTCCTGCTCACACTAAAGGGGTGGGATTATACAGGGCAAGATTCTCAAGAATCATCTTAGAATTCTGCCTACTCTATCTGGGTTCCACACATTTCTTCCTGCCCCTTTGCGTAAAAGCAGCTCCACCTCTTAATTGAGATCAATTACAACAGCCAAGTTGGTGACTCCTCTTCTAACTTGCTTGTTCCTAGACCCTAAAATTCTTTCTTTTTTTTTTTTTTTTTTTGAG
>NW_007250537.1:159721-180889 GCF_000164805.1 Carlito syrichta
CCTGCTGGGCTCCGGCGATCCTTCCGCCTCAGCCTTCCGAGTAGCCGGCATTACAGGCGCACGCTACCACGCCCGGCTAATTTTTTTTTTTTGATTCATTGTAGAGATGTGGTCTCGCCTGCCCAGGCGGGTCTCGAACCCGCGGGCTCAGGCAATCCACTCACCTCAGCCTCCCAAAGTCGCGGGATTACAGACTGAGCAACCGAGTCCGGCGACCCTAAAATTCTTAAGTGTATTTGTAGGCACCATATCCTGTAGTTCAATGGGGTCTTGGCTCCGTCCCTTGGTAGAATTTTCCACATTTGGGGCCCATGACTCCTAACCCTGAAAATCCCAGATTTGCAAGGATGAGAAGTGCAAATCCACTCTCCCTGCAATGTGTAATTGAAAATATTGGCAAAAATGACCACTCCTGTTTCCAGTCCTTGGCTTCCAGTCCTATGTATTGTTTCTTCTGTGGACACAGTACCATATGAAGATCTATGATTTAAGGCATTTATTGTAACCTGAAGGATGTCACCCCATCCTTGCAGAATATTGTTCTCAAAGCTTTCAGTTTAACAGCATGTTTCAGCATGACCACTTTCCTTTTTTTCTTCCCTGAATCATCTGCTAGGACAAAGCAGTCACTTATAATTAATTTTTCCATGCTTCTAAGGGCGGTAACCCTAGAAGCTGAGTTCTTTGCCAGGGTATTAAATCTAATGTCTGAGAAAGCATCCCCAGTCAATTCATTTTGTTTACCCAGTCTTATGCTCTACCACTCTGATCAAGCACCCTCAAAATTCAATCTTAGAATACTCCCCTTGACTCTTACTAGTATAATCTTATGGCTATTTCAGGGTGTACTCTCTTTCCTTGCTAGGCCCAGCAGGTCTCCAGCCACATTGTGCTGGGTTTTAATCCTAGTTATTGGCCTGGCAATCAGGGAAAGAGAGGCAATTCCTGAAGGGGCATCTTTGTTATCCAGAAGAGAGATATATGGAGAATTGGGACACATAGGGACTGCTAGCTCTTACAATGGAGGGGTGAATTACTCTTTCCAAGTTTGAGTATTTGGGAGAGAGGGGTCTAAAAACCTAAAATACTTAGGATTCCCTTTAGTATTTCCCATTCCATAATTCTAGGCTCCAGATTTTACAATAGTGGATCTGCCTTGGCTGAACATTTAGACATCTCTGAATGACACTTGATTCTAATGATCAAATCTTGAACCTATTCCACAACCCACTGTTCTTTCATTGCCTTTTTGTAGGCTAGAAAAGAGCCTCTGAGCCTCTTTCACTAAAACTTTAATTCTTTGTTCATGACTCTAGTTTTTCTCATTATGCACCTAACCTCATCAATACATTTTAATAATAACTAGCCAACCATACTGATGTTATGACACAATATCTCCACATACATTTTTTACATGCCTGAATCTTCATACTGATGAGGGTATCCCCATCGACTAAAATCCAGTTCCTCCACTGCTGATGCCTTTGGAAACTTAGCTGCCATTGTTGCTACACATTCCACAAGGAACAGGGTCATCTATACAAGTGGGACAGTGAGTGGGACAGTCCTCAAACCCGTTTTACCACCTGTTTTCTATAATATTTTTAGTACCTCTTCTGTTAGGTTGAGTCCTCCAAGTAGTTAATGTCCAGCCAGAATTAGACATACAAGAGATCCATTAAGGGGGATATCTTTAAGGATAAAGGAAAGGGAGCAGAAATACTCATAAAGAGATTTCCTACCATGAAATTGTTCTGACAACTACAATAGGAAAGAAAGAAGGAAGAAATGGGTAACAAAAGCCTCAGAGTGCTGTGCAGTTTTAGAAAGTCTCTGGCTAATGGTCTCAGGTTAATGGGATGAACCTCAACAAAGTTTCTCATTACGGGAATCTAGCATTGGCTAGGAATAACTTGACTCTAGTGGCTTTTCCTTGCTCAGTCACTCATTGGGGTCGACCTAAGGGACAGTAGTCTCAATTTTCACATGAGTCATCCAAGAGTACAGCAGCTGAAACTGCTCCTTAAAGTAGATTATCTTAGATAAATTCCTAATTGATGCATCTCCATGGCTGCCAGTGTTCATAAGGAGACCATGAGATAACAAGTATGACTTTAATAAATCAGTACTGCCGGGATACTTGAGAGAAAACAGAAAAGTGAGTATGTAACTGCAAGATCATCTATTTGTAGATTTCTAGAAAAGTAGACAATAAATCCATCCATATACTTAAATCATTTTAACCAATAAGAAAAGTTTTACCTGAAAATAAGAGAAAAGTGACAAAGAATGGCCTAGGCAACTATCTCATGTAAAAAAAAGTCAAGGTTTGCAAAGATGCTCAATGATTATTGGAATAACTCAATGGAATCTCACAATTTTTCATCATTCTTGTTGTGTAGACTCCATTCTGAGAATTTCCCTCAACATCAAAAGAAGGCTGTGTATTATATCTCCAAGTATTATATTCACCTTTAAAACCGACAGAAAGAAAAAGGATAAAGGAGCAAAATGCCAAGGAGCATGTCAGCCGAGTCTACCTTCCTCCCTTTTGTTAAGACAAAGTAGAAGAGCAAAGAGTCTACCTCTATCCTTTTTTAAAATCTCACCCAGAAGCCCTGCATGCAAGATGACACATTTTATTCCAGAGTTGGATCATCTCTCCCCTTTAGTCACAGAAACCTGGTTAGAGAAAAGCCAGCTGTATATGGGATTTGTAACAGTCAACCAAAATTATCTGTCACTCACTCTGAGTTGGCATTTTCTGTTACGAATGTGTTAAAGTGACAAATATAGATATCAGTAGATGAAAAATGGAATTGGAGTAGAGGATGGAGAAAATATAAGTGCTCTGATTTCCTCATCTTCCACTGTGGAATGTTAAGTGATATTGTCTAATGGTTATAAAACAAAGAATACAGAAAATTACTTAATTATAAAATTACTAATATAAAATTAATTATTAAGAAATTAACTATAAAAATAACAGAGAACAAAATATATGTTTCAACACTTGAAAAAAGAGAAAATAGAAAATTTCTCACTTTAAAGAGGGAAGGAGGAGACATGAGTGAGATACTTTGCCATGATTTATGGAGAAGGAAAAAGTCAACTGTCTTCTAAAGTGGATAATTGAAAACCAGGGTCATAAACATATTGCTGAAGAAATCATCAGAAATACTAGAAGGAAGGAGAAAGTATTTGAATTAGTTGCCTCTGAAGAGTGAGAATAGGAGTGAGATCCATGGTGGGTAAGGAAAATATAACTTTTATATTATCCCTTTCTGTATGATTTTATCTTTCTAAAACAATATTCTTGTATTATTATGAAATTGTTGTTCAGTAGAAAAACATCAAAAGATGCTATTAATAAAGAGATACTTTATTTTTTCTTAAGCAGCCCTGTACAATTCTTTCATTCTCCTTTTAAATAGACAATCAAGCACACCTGACCTTAATTTACTGGCAAGAGCATTTCTGAATTACTTACCACTAAATTGCCTTCCAGCTTGTGATTAGATTGATATGTATTAAGTATTCTTTTTGTCTTTGTAATTTATTTTAAAATCTATAGTTTCTTGGATTAGGACACAGTCTCAATTTTAGATTAATGTATCTGTAACCTTTGCATAGATTGTTATAATTAACCACTAATTGGTGTTCCTAGAAATAACTTTCATAGGTTTCAAGTGATTGAGCACATATTGGCATATGTTTTGCCTTAATATTTCCAAAGCATTGAAAAAAAAGGTATCAGAGGTAACGCTATAATTGTCTCTTATTTCAATGCCAAAGAAATCAAAATTATTTTCTTCCAATTTAACTTATTTTCTTACAGGATGCTAGAAGGTCATATGTACAGCCTCTTTTTATGTGAAATTCTTCCAAATTGTTACTATAAATATTTTAATGACTAGTTCTTATTTTTAAAACTAGTAGTGAATTTTTGTGAGATTTTCCATGTTCAAACAAAAAAGTACACGTAAAAATGTAAAAATATCAAGATCCAATTACACAGTCTATTTATTTTATTTCAAGTAACTTATTGACTTCCAACTTTTCAACCAGATTCCATTTTTCAGTAACTATTTTTGGTACCTCTGATTTTAAAATGCCAACCACCAACTGGTAAAAGATTATAATTCTAAGAAAAGTAAGGTGTATACAGTGGCATATAATGATAAATAATGGATGCCTCTGTCAACTAGATAAATTGTTTAAAAAATACTGCTACTAATAATGAACTAGACATTATTGTTGTCTGCTCAATATTTGTTACTCTCTTCCTTGCTGATGTAAATTACTAAGTTACAGTTTTGTTAGGGATGGTAGTATGTCCAACTCCAAACAAAAATAGGTGACGGTTGGAGTATTCAGAAGCCATTTTGCTCCATGTGGAAGATGTAAAAAAAATGCCAGATATGTTGAATCAATAACAAATCAATAATAAAGTGAGCAATCTCTAAATTATGACATTTTTCTATAAAAATTATTTTATTCTACTGTATTACTTCTGTTATTTATAGCCACATATAGTCTTCAACATAAATTAGTATGAATTTAGCATGAATGTTTAATATTGTTATGATTGTACAATTTGCCTAACTCTTTTATAATATTTGTCCTATTTATAAGCATAGTGTAGAAGAGCAAACATAGTTTCTTCTTATTTTCACTTAATCTATATTCACAGTTGGGGATTCTTTTCTGTAGTGTTACTTTTGAACAAAATTGAAAGTAATATCTTGGTTTATCCAGTTAGATGTAGAATCATGTTTGATATAAAAATGAAGAAAAACTTGAAGATATTTTTCTAGAAAGAAAGGGATTCAAAGGAAACCATGGAGAATTCATGGTATAGATATTGTTTATTTAGCTCTGTCATTATTACTGTCAGTTTTGTTTTAATGAATTACCTACAAACAAGGGCTCGAGTAATAATAGCTCCAATGGCGATGTACATGTGAAGGATGCAAAATCTTGTAGAAGAATAAATGCTAACAAAAATTTAACATAAGGCAGTAGATATAAAGTCCAGAGTAAGTGGCAATAGAGTATAGGTAACTTAGTATTCTTCAAACTTAGAAAGAATAACAAAATTACAAGAGTATTATAATTGCATTGATGATTGTAAAATGTTGACAAAGACTTTTGGATATACAGAAAAAAATTCTGATTTAATATAATCCCTTCTTGCTAAAAATTCATGTGCTATGTAACAAAATAAAAATAGAATAAATAAATAAGTAAATAATATGGCTAAGATTGAAACAAAGAAATAAATTTCTGATCACCAGAAATAAATTGTACACTATCAGAGAACGCCAATATGTACCCTTTAATGGAAGTTTTGGAAGCAGATATACTCTCAGAAGTAAGATAAGGGGCTTCTGCTAAAAGCTAGAAATTTAGATATTTATGGCCTTCGTGGATTACAGAAAGTTGTGATCTGGATAGTTTGTCACCTGTCTAATGCTTTGGATGGGAAAAAACAAAGCACCATTTATGAGAAAAATAATCCTAGACTTTTACTAAGAAAGCATATAGTCAAGGCCAGCTACATAATTTTCTAGGTTCAGTGAAAAATAAATGTGCAGCATCTTTTGCTAAAAAAGCAAGAATAAAAGCACTATCAAGAGTACTAAAATATAAAAATTTTACTCTCTTCCAAAGTCTTTTTCTTGACCTGCTATAGTGCATTTTACTTGCTATTTAAGGTCTTTCTAAGCTAAAAAAAAAATAAACTATTAGCAGAAATTTTACACTACATTTTTATAGTGTCTAATGACAGTTTTAAATATGAATATGAATATTTACTTAGCATGAAGAATTACAGAAATTACACAAGTCACGTTTCATAGCTCATATATAAGCGTATGTATTTCATTCTATAAGAAGAGTAGAAACTCTACAAAACTAACTTGACTAGTTTTATTTCTCCACTTGTTACATGCACATTCCACCAACATTTATACCTAAGTATACTGACAACTTAAATCAGTGCTGAAAGACATAGGGGTAATGAGTTGCTCTATCTTTCCCTTTACTTCTATGTCATCATTTTCATTGTCAGTGGTTGACTAATACAGATAATTAACACAGGTAAGAAAGAGTATAATAGCCTCCTTAAACATAGTTTCTCCTAATGCTATTGTGTTTTCTCTGTTTAATGCCAGTTCTAGTTTGAACAGAATGGGATATCTTTTTGAGTTATCAGTGCTCCTGCTTAATAGACCACAGATGTAACATGCTTTCCTTGCTTTGAGTTTTGTTGAACTCTAATACACCGTGGGGGACAGGACTTGTGTCCTCATGGAGAATTATATGGGCACAGGGCAGTAAGATATGTGAATAGTTATATTGCGCCTATCTTCTCTGCACCATTGGCCCATCAGATATCACTTCCAAAATACAAGTTCAAAGATTAAAAAGTATCAAGAGTCCCAAGTAAGTGACAAAAGAATATTAAACTAAGCATAGAGCTCTTCTGAGTACGGGGCCATCTGAAACTAAACAGATCTCATGGTCATGAAGCCAGCTTTGGGTCAAGGATCTTGATCATGCTACCTACAGGATGTAAGCAATAAAAACTAAGAAATAAACTTAAAAGTAGTCCAGAATTATTGAAACCACTGGGTAATTGCTAGAGGAAGCAAACTTGAAACCTCTATAGTATCAGTAGAAAGGAATCAGGTTCATTTATTTTTCTAGACACAAGTATTGCTTAAAAATATATATCAGGGAGGATAAAAAACTAGTTGGAACATGGTATAATGAGTTTCTATTTTTAATAAAATCTTTGACATTGAAGTAAAATATATATACATAAAAGTGCATGCATTTATAAGTACCCTTCAGTGTATGCTAACATTGAACACACTGGCAAAGCACAAATCAGGTCTGGATAGAGAATACTCCCAGCAGCCCAAACACTTCCTTCATGTCCCATTTTTATATTTTATTGAACCTTGTGCCTGAAAGGTGGCTAGTGCTATGATTTCTAAAATCACAGAGTTTATTCTTGTTCAAGTTTGTATTAAATAGTCGTAAAATTTGTATCTGTCTTCTTTGACATATTTTTGTGAGATTCATAAAGTTGTTGCATGTAGCAATAATTGCTGTGTTATTTCCATAGAATATAGTCATTTTAATATAAAGCATTTACTATCCTATTATTGATACTGATGGATATTTCTCGTTAGGAGACTGCCTTAGTACATTTGAGCTGCTATAAAAAATGCCATCAACTAGGTTGCTTATAAACTATAGAAAATTATTTCTCACAGTTGTGAAGCAGTCAAAGATGGGGCCCCAGTACATTCTGTATCTGGTGAGGACCTGCTTTCTGGTTCATAGATGGGAACTTGTAGCTGTGTCCTCACATGGTAAAAGGGGTGAGTGAGTTCTCTTGGGCCTCTCTTATAAGGTCACTAATCCCATTTATGAGAGCTCTGTTCTCTTGACCCAATCACCTCTCAAAGGCCCCACCTTCCAATGCCATCGCCATGGAGGTTAGGAGATTAACATATAAATTTTGGAGAAGACACTGTCATTCAGATTGTCACAAGGTTTATAAAATGCTGTCATAAACATTATAATCAATGTCTTTGAAAGAACATTTGTAACATATGTTACCCAGGAATGGAATTGCTGGATCGTAGGCTGTGTATATCCTAAACTTACCAGTGCCAAAAAGTTTCAAAGTGTTGATTACCATTTATATGCTAATTAGCACTATTTGACTGATCCAGCTATTCCAACACCACTTTTTATTGTTAATATCTTTTTTCTCTCTTTCTCTTGAGTTGTTTTAATTTGCATCTCTATGATGATACTTATGATTTAAGCAGGTTTTCATATGTCTATCACATATACTTGGGATGCCAAAAATGTATACACATTTTAAGAGATGTTGTCTATCACTTTTCAAAGTTGAATTGAATTACAGTGGCAATGTGTAGTATGATGTTCACTCAAAAGATAGTGTTAATCAAGTGGATGCTAGTGTCACCATGTGACAGGCAGGGCAGTCAAAGAAAATGGTGGAAGCATGGTTATCATTCAAGGAGCACAGGACCATTTTGAAGTGGTATTTTAAATTCAAGAACGTTGTGGAAGTGCAATGACAATGGAGTTATGAGTATGCAACAGAACCTCCAATATGCCTAACAATTGCATGCATTCATGATAAGTTTGAGACATATGGTACTATGTATGTTGTGCACAAGGGAGGATCCGGGAGTCCTCGCACAGCAACAAGTGCTGCTGCTTCTGCTATGGTGTTGGAACAGTTTACAGGCTCACCACAGAAGTCTACCGAATAATGTGCAAGTGAGATAGGAGTTAGCAGAACAAGCATATGATGCATTGTTAAAACAGCGAAATGGAAAGTTTTCAATCCATAATTATTATTATTAAAATGTGTACACATTTTTTTGGTACCCTCTGTGTGTGTGACCTTCCTATTCAATTTCCCTGCCAGTTTTTGTATTGGGTTACCTTTTAAAATTATTTATAATAATTCTTCACAGAGATGCTCCTCAATTTGCTATTGGTTTATGTCCCAATAAACCCTTCATAAGTTGAAAATATCATAAGTTGAAAATGCATTTTAATACATTTTACCTGCTGAATAGCATAGCCTACCTTAAACACGCTCAGAACACATGCTACTCTGTTTTGAATGTGTTCCTCAAATTTTATGTGTTAAAAACTTTATCCTTAATATAGTCCTCTTAAAAGGTAAAACCTTTAAGAAGTAATTGTATTACAAATGCTCTCCTCTCATAAGTTGATTAATCCATTGATGGATTAATGGATTAATAGATTAATGAGTGTTCTTGAGGATGGGACTGGTCGCTTTATTATAAGAAGGGTAACAGAACTGAGAACACATGTCAGCACACCAAGTACTCTTACTACGTGATGCCCTGCATTGTCTTGGGACTCTTCAGACAGTCCTCGCTAGCCAGAATTCTCTCACTAGATGTGACTCCTTCACCTTGGAAGTCTCAGTCTCTGTAACTATAAGAAATAAATTCATTTTCTTTGTTAATTACCCAGTTTCAGGTATCCTGTTATAAGCAAGAGAATACAAACTCAAGATACTTTAACCTACAGTTGGGAAAAATCATCTAAAACAAAACCCATTTTATAATAAAGTATTGGATATCTTATGTAATTTAGTGAATAGGGAACTGAAAGGTGAAACAAACAAACAAAAAAGAATGATTGTATAGGCATCATCTTAAAATCGAAAAATCATAAGTTGACCCAACATAAGTGAGGGGCACTCTGTATTCTGTATGTAAGTCTTTTGTTAATTATACATGCTGTAAAGATATTTATTCCCCGTATTAGTTTTCTAAGGTTGCCATAACAAAATACCGCAAGCTGAGTGACTTAGAAATTATTTCTCACAATTCTGGAAGCTGGAAGTCCTGGATCAAGATGTCAGAGATTTGGTTTTTTCTGAGGCTTGCAGATGGCCACCTTTCTTAGTGTGTCCTTACATGGTTTTTCCTCTGTGCACAAACTTTTCTGCTATCTCCCGTGTGTTCAAATATCCTTTAAAAAAATAAAATAAAGATATCAGTTATAATGAATATATTGAACTAGGACCGCACCATCTTTAACATTAATCAGCTTTTGAAGAGCACCATGTCCAAATATAGTCATATTCTGAGTACCTGGAAGTTAGAGTTATAACACATGGATTATGAAGGAGACACAATTTAGCCCCAAACATCCTCCTTTCTGTATGATTTTAATCCTTTGATCACTTACTTCCTGGAACCAGTAAATTTGTAGAAGTTTATTTTTCAGTTTTACTTCATCCTGTAATATGTTTCATATGAATTTGATAAGCATATATATTCCACAACTGTTGAGTGCAAGTTATTATATGTGTAAATCAGGTTAAATGTGTTAATTACATTTTAAGTTTATATGCTTTCTAATTTTGGTCTACCTTTCTTATTTCTGAGAGATGTTTGTTTAAACCTCCTCTCATGATTTTGGGTTTGATTATTTTCCCTTTAGCTTCTTCAATTTGTGATTTCACCTTTTGAGACTCTGTTGTTAGATATATGCAAATGTAGAACTATCATATCTTTCTTTTTATTCTAAAATATTGTATTTTTAGTTTTTATTTTGAAATAATGTTAGAATTACAAAAATGTTACAAAAGCAGAACAAATAACTCTCTTATTCCATTTGCTCAGAAAGTCCTTCAAGATTTGCCAGCTGTTCCACTGATGTCCTTTAAAATGATTCAATGAAAGGGCCATGAACTGCCCTTAGTAGTCAAGTCTCCTCAGTCCTATTCAGTGTGGAACTGTTCATCATTCTTTCCTTCCCAACTCCAGATCTTGTGAGCTACTATTTATACTCCCAGGAAAGCCCTTGAGATCCAGTAAAAATACTTACTATATTTGTATATTAAGTTGGCACACAGTGGAAGCAGGGTGTTTTTCTGCCCAAAAATGAAGAACACAAAATCATAAGCTTTGGAGGGAAAAAAAATATGTTACACTAGACAGTAGAGGGGAATGTACCTTCCTAAATGGTAGAAGTGGAATAATTCTGTACCCAGTTTTATTATATTTGCTTATTTCAGGTTGTACCTGCTTCAGAATATCAATATAAAGCAGGAATGACAACATGCTACAATTACATAGAGAATTTTAATTTACAAAGTGATTTCATACTACGTGGCATTTGATTGCAACATAACCCTATAAGTAGGTGCAGCATGGATTCTCTCCATTTTACATGTGAGGAAACTGGGAGTTAAAGTGCCTTTTACAAAATCATATATTTGTGAACTTATTGACAAATGACAAGTTGAACTCAAAAAGTAAAAATAGGAAAAATCTTACTCTTCTCTTCCATGAACATGCTTCATCTTATCTCCTAAAATAACACTCTACACTTTCTAGTCACCTACAATTATAAGAGAAAGATCTAGTCCAATAAATATGACTCACTTTTAGGTACTAAATAACAAAGGCTAGTGTAAGTGAAAATTTCAAGCTACCATCTAACTCAATCTTTACTCTCTGCATCCCTCTGTCACCTTCTAGCAACTTGGACCCTGAGTATCTGGATGGGATGTGTTGTCTGTAGTTTAATTATTCTTCCTTCTCATCTTCCTCTTGTTGCTCTCTTCTCATGGTGAGAAAGAGAGATGATTGGGAAAAAATAGGCATAATATTTACTTAAATAATTATTTATTTTTAATTGATTTCAATGTGACTAAAACATGATGGCTCTTGACAACCTCTTTGTGACATGCGTTCAAATTCCTGGCTCTTCTGGGGAAAATATGTCACAGTTTACAAAAGCTGGAGGCTTTGTGTAGATTTTTCCTTGCATATCTCCTGACATTAGCAAGCTTTTTTCCTGCTGGTCCTGACAACCTTTGCATAGAAATGAACAGTACATGACTTTCACTTCTATTTTTCTTGGAGATTCCTCATCTAACAGGTTTTCTCTTGGACAGAACATCTTCAAATTGTTTGTATTAGTTTTGTATTAATACATACAGATGACCACAATCTCACAAAGCACATTTATTATCTTGCAGGTTTTTTTGGATGAAGAGTCTGGGCACAGCTTATGTGTGTTCTCTGCTCAGGGTCTCAAAATGCTGCAAAGTTTCAGAAGGGTGCTGTTCTCATCTAGGTGCTCAGATGGGGAAGAATCTGTTTCTGTGCTTTCTCATGTTGCTGGCAGAATTCATCTCCTTGTGTCTTTAGCATTTATAGCCTCAGGTTCATGCTGACTGTCAGATGGAGGCTGTCCTCAGCTCCTAGAAGCCACCTAAAGTTCCTTGCCCAGATGGAATTCCTCAATGTGGACACTTACTTTCTAGAAACAGCAAAGAGATTCTCTAGAGCTGTTGTTAGCAAAACAAAGTCTTATATAACATAATCACAGGGGTGACAGTCCATCACCTCTGGCTCTTTTTAATTGGTTGCACAAGTCACAGGTTCCATCTACACCCAAATGGAAGGAATGATATAAAACAGTGGTCTGTGACCTCTTTGGCATCAGGGACCAGTTTCCTGGAAGACAATTTTTCCATGGACTGGGAGAAAGGGAAGAATGTGGGGGAGGTAGGATGTGCAGCCAAACCTCATTGCTAATGTTAACGTGTCTTTGCACCTGCTGCCAGCACTAGCATCACCACCTCACTTCCACCTCACATTGTCAGGCATTAGATTCTCATAAGAAGAGCACAACCTAGATACATGCTATTCACAATAGGGTTCACCTTTTTATGAGCATCTAATACCACTGCTGATCTGACAGAAGGCAGAGGTGGAGTTCCACTTAACCCCTGCTCATCTTCTGTTGTGTGACCCAGTTCCTAACAGGCCTAGGACTGAAACTAGTGTGTGGCTCCAGGGTTGGGGATCCCTGATATAAGGGCTTGAATACCAGAAGGTTGAAATTACTGGGAGTCCCATTAGGATTTGCTCACCACAATGGCTAAACCCTGGTTATCATCTGTCACCTCCAGTTGGGCCATGGTAAACATGGATTCTTGACATACGAGACTGGGTTCCTTGATAGCCTGTCTCATCCATGCTCTTGGACTACTCTAGTCATCCAGTACTTCAGAATTTGTAAGTAAAATGCAGACATCCATATCTAGATGCCTCAGGCTCTTAGGTGAGGCTTTGAACAAATTTCAATCTTACATCTAATTCAAATCTGCTGACATCTCCCACAACAGTTCACTCTGTTCTGGGGACAGAATAGAAATGGGTACTCATGTTTCTGTATCTCAGAATCATGTGTCTGGTCTCTCTGACTGATTCTCTTGAAGCCACATCTTCTTGGCAGGAAGTACGCAGGAAACGTGGAGAGAACATAAGAGTCATTCATTTGCACCCTAGGACTCTACTCTGGTATGCTCCAGCTTCCATTTTTGTCTGAATTGTCTCATTTTTCCTGTTTTATAAGCTACTTGGGATCATGTAGGTGGGAGCATTGTGTGTAGTAGGTGGCCCCTAGGATGGCTTTCAATAATTCTTGTCTCCTGGTATTCAGTCCCTTATAAAATCCTTTTTGCTTAAGTGTGGGCTAGACCTACTGACTCATTTCTAGCAAACAGAATATGACCAAGGTGACAAGATGTCACAACTGAAGGAGGTTCCAAAAATGCTATGACTTCAGGGTTCTTTTTTTCTCTCTCTCTCTCTTAGAAATAGCAGATGCAATGTTTGAGCTGGTTTCATGGAAAGGCCCACATGGCAAGAAACTGATCTCTCCAGTTGGCAATCCACATGCCTCCCAACACCATGTGAGTGAGCTCAGAGTATCCTATCCTTCAATGGAGCTTTGAGTTGACTGTGGCTCTGGCTGACATCTTAATTGGATTGTGAGAGGCCCCGAGCTAGAGGCATCCTGCTAAACTATGCTTAGATTCCTGACCTGAATAAGCTGAACGTATAAATGTTTATTGTTTTAAGTTGCTAAGTTTTGTGGTTTTATTTTTTATTTTATTTATTTATTTATTTGAGTTGGAGTCTCACTCTGTCGCCCAGACTGGAGTGCAGTGGCACGCTTCCAACCACCATAGCCTCGACCTGCTGGGCTCCGGCGATCCTTCCGCCTCAGCCTTCCAAGTAGCTGGAACTACAGGTGCGCGCTACCATGCTTGGCTCATTTTTTGATTTATTGTAGAGATGAGGTCTCGCCAAGTTGCCCAGGCGGGTCTCGAACCTGAGGGCTTAGGCAATCCACTCACCTCGGCCTCCCAAAGCACGGAATTACAGCCTGAGCCACCGAGCCTGGCCGTTTTGTGGTTTTATTAACCAGCAGTCATTAAGTGTTCTATGCTTTGTGAGTAATAATTTCACCATCTCCAATGCTGTAATGACTTACAACAACAACAGACAAACTTTTTGCTTACATGCCCCTACTCCTCTTGAATCTTGACTACGGGCTCCCAAAGCAGCAGTGAAATCAATAATCTTAGGATCTTCTCCTAGTGTTTCACAAACAAGTATCTGAATACTTAACATGTCTATAAGCATGTTAAGTATTGCATGACGTGGCCCCAACCTTCCTCTCTGACTCCTCCTCACTCCATGCCCTCAGTCATGGTGACCTTCCTTCTCTTCCTCACATTTTCTCATTCTTTCTCACTCCTCAACTTTCACCAAATTCATGGGACTCCTATTCTTCTGAACCAATTTTATATAATCAAATCTCAGCAAAGTTGCTACTTCCATAAATAAACTTTTCCCGATATTCCACTCGGTCACAGGTTTTTGTTTTATTCAAATCAATGAACTCATTTCTTCTCTTTCACACTGTCTATTCATCTTTGTATATATTTCTATATTTCTATAAATCTTTAGTTAAGGACCATGATTGCTTTTCTCTTAATAACATCTTTGGTGCTTAACAAGCACATACTACTATAGGTGCTTGGTAAATATGTTTGATTAGCTTATTAAATAATGATCTCAGACAAGTCTCATTTAACCCTATTTGCAAATTGAGAAGATTTTTAAGGCTCCTTAAAGACCCAACAATGTCTGTCATCATGCTAGGACATCTAGAGAGTGGTGACTTAAGGATAAATGTAAGAACTTCCTTTAGAAGTGTACCTATTCTTCCAGGCTGAGTGATTTCCCTCTGTAATTAGTACAGCTCAGAGGAATGTTTCTTCCACAGCAACATGACTAAGAACACAGACAAGGCACTTGTCTGATGCTTTCATGGGTATCTAGGCAGAAAACTGACCTACAGGAAGAATTCACAGGGGGGTTACTTAGCCCTGTTTCTTCCTCCACAAGATCGAATTTTGTCCTATCATACTTTGGCATGAAGAAAGGGAAAGATTACTGAATAATATTTTTAAATGGCAACTCCTATATTTATTTCTTCTTCTATTATGCATATTCTTCCAAAGGAGTTCTCCTGAACAGTTTTATTTTCCTCTCTTTGTGTGTACCCATGTCTGTGCCTGAAAATTAGAATTTAAGTCCAATATTCAGCTGAAATGAAGTAAAGCTGAGTTAGAATCAATCTGGAAAACAGTAGCAAAAACAAACTAACAAATAAAAACACAGATAGGAGGTTTTGTTTCCTCTTTATTATTCTCTTGTTCTCTCTTTCCTACCTAGCACCTTGTATTCTCCTTTACATGCTTGTTCTGATCTAATCTTCACAAGAATGAATGGTGGGAAAGTCCTAAAGTGCCAGCCTGAGTTTATAATCAGGAAGGAGGGAGGGTCAAGTAAGGGTTGGGGTCCCCTAACATTTGAGTACTTACTGTGTGCTAGGAACTTTGCATACAAAATCTCATCTAAGTCTCGTAGAGGCCCTATTATATGGATAAATATTCTTATTCTTCATTTTCTAGATGAAGAACTTGAGGCCTAGAGAAGGTAAGTATTTTGTGCATGATCAAACAGTGGGTCAGTGTCAGAGCTGACAGTCTCCTAAACCTATATTATTCTAACATCACTTACTTGTAAAGAAAGATACATGAAATTTGCAGAATAAAACTCAACATCAGGTAAATGTCTTCCTGGTTGATTATAATGAAAGAGTAGAAATAGAAGTGAAGTATTTGCACCTTCACTTCAGTTGCAGTGGAGTTTCTAATTCCAAAAATGTTTTAAGATTTCACTAGGGACATAAATCTGTTTTGTGCTTAAGAAAAAACATTGAAAAGATAAAGAAGATAAACTTAAAACACACAATTACTATGCCGACACAGAGATGCACCGAGAATTGTGTTATGCCAGCACACCAAAGACCATCTGTGCTTCAGATTTTCCAAATGGATTTTTGTATTTACTTGCTCTCATGGCAAAACCTCTCAGAACACTCTTTGGTCATTTGAAAATCCATGTTGACACAAGCTTTTCTGCAGTTGCTTGTAATTCCATAGTAACCAAGAGCCTCTCCTAGATGTTTTCTTGGCTTTATTCGTCTGTTTGCCCTTCAGTTTAGGAATCAGCAACAGTGTTGGTTTTGCATAATCTCGCTTATTTCCTTATACCCAGAGGCCAAAAGTGTGTGGAGAATTGGAGAATTCTCAGCCAAATTGAATGAGAAAATTGAGGCAATTATCTGAAAATACATGTGAAAACCTGTTATCACTCAGAATGAAAGGTAAACATCTTCAAATTTCTGTTTCATTTGGACTAAGAAGAATTGAAGATTGCAATCTTTTCCTTCTCATGCATAAATCATTGAGTTACACATTTGCAAGGATGAAGGTGTCACTGAAGTACTTGTTTAAAAATAAATATTGCTTTTCACAGAAAGGCTAAATTCGTTCTCCAGGGAGCTGTAGCCATGGTAATGACACTTCAGAACTAAAATCAACAGTGGCTTCTTTGATGAAGCCAGTTATTGCTTGGTTTACATAAATATACATATTTTGTGTATGTAGAATTTAAACTACCCAATTAATGCCCTTGGACATCATTGTCCACAGCTCTTAACTTTCTTTTCTATGAAAATATGTAATTTTTTCTCACCTGTTCATAAAGATGCTATTACTTTATAAGTAAATCAATGATTAGATTCAAGACACATCAGTTTATCTGACAAAAAATTTCTGATAAACATAATAACATTTTCGTTGCACAAAATTGATGGGCCTTCAATGTAAGGCTTTTTTCCTTTCATATTTGTAAGTTAGGAGTTAATGGGGTTACTCAACATATTGTTTGCATGGTGAGAATCTCACTTTTAGATTTTTTGTTTTCTCATGTAAGAAAATTTCTCAGTCTTTAAATATTTTTTCCCATGGTTATACGTACAGGCTTATTTTTGAAAATCTGGAGAATATTGCAAAAATTAAGGATAAGGCAAGCATCCCTAATTCAGAACTTACAGAGAATACAGATAATATATTCATGTATATTCCACAGAGCTCATAAAATATATGCACCTTTATGTCCTGTCTTTCACATATTTTGAATATTTCCCAGTCAATGATATCTTTTTAAAATATCATTTATAATAACTGAATATTATTTTATATCCTAGAAGTTTTATAATATATTTAATCATTCACTCTATAGATATTTAAATTTTACAGATGTAATGCTCCTTATGAATTACTGTTTCTATTTGTACATTTTTAAGATTATGTTTGCTGAAAGAAAGGTGAGAATAATCTGCTAGTTTGGAAGTTTTTTTATGTCTTGATCTTTTAAAATATATATATAAAAATACCAACAATGCATTTTTTTACTTTCTTCTGTAACTTTATTTATCTTATCTCTAATAAAAGATAATTGGGTTTTTACCTGATAAAGATAGCTATCAGTGTCTGGAACATCAAATAACACCTTTATTTTAAAATCTTATAAATGTAAACAAGATAATGATATTTAGACTTGTATATGTTAGATTTCCCATACTCCCCCAACATAATTCATAACATTAATACCTTTTGACTCCTTTGTTTAATTCTCTCCTTCATCTAAGATTTTGTTAGGAAACTTTCTTGTTGGGAATTGAGACAGTACTTCCATTCACTGTTATCAGTTATTCAGTTTTGTGATTCGGGGTCCAAAAGAGAAAGACCCTGTGCCTTTTCTGAAGGTTGCTGCTGGTCCTCTCGCAAGGTGAAAAGTAAGAATGAGCACACGCTGAGTACTCCTCTGTTTCTCCTCCTCCCATCACTTTAGTCTCTGGAGCCCTAATCAGCAGGAACAGTTGCCCTGATTCAGCAGGAAGAAAATGAATTGTCTGCAAATGGACTGCCTTCTTACCAAGGTCTTTCTCTTTGTTTTTAACACCTGTGGTTTTGATCCTCAATAAGGAGAAAGAGAAAATTCCTAATATAAATAAGCTTTAATATACAATATTTTCAAGACCCCAAGAATGCTAGTTGTTCTTTTTTTTTTTTTGAGTTGTAGTCTCACTCTGTCGCCCAGGCTGGAGTGCAGTGGCCGCTCCGGGCCACCGCAGCCTCGACCTGCTGGGCTCCGGCGATCCTTCTGCCTCAGCCTTCCAAGTAGCCGGAATTACAGGCATGCGCTACCACACCCGGCTGATTTTTTTTATTTATTGTAGAGATGAGGTCTCACTGCCCAGGCGGGTCTCGAACCCGCAGGCTCAGGCAATCCACTCACCTCAGCCTCCCAAAGGTGCAGGATTACAGGCTGAGCCACCGAACCCAGCACTAGTTGTTCTTACTTGGTGTATAGTAATGACTCTATTTAACCACCTAAGTGATGCCCATCACTAATCTCAGTTATATTATTTTTGAAGATTTGTCTGTATCTTTAAGTGCTTAAAAAGAAGATTAAGAGGAAAAACAGAAGAGGAAGACTTCTCTATCTCTCTCTTTATCTGCACATTTGATATAGAGTCTAGGTATAAAAGAAAAGGCATATATAACATATATAATGGATAATGACATCGCCAAAGCAGGAACATTCACTTTCAAGTTGGTAATACGTTCTTTGGGACTTCTCAAAGGAATCACCTGTAAATTTGGTGATTACTTATTGATTGATAGGCTCTGCTCATTCTTTGATAAGCCTGGGAATGGGCTGCTATTGCAAGCAAGATTCCAGGGAAAATTACAGAGCAGGTAATTTAGAGAGAGGAGTGATCAGGGGGGATAATATGGGGTAGGTGTGAGAGGAGGGCTCAGAGCAAATCTAGTACTGAGCAGGACTAAAGGCAAAAGGACAGGTCAGAGCCAGACGCAGTAGTGTCAGTAAATCTGATATAGCTTCATACACGACTGTTTTGCTCGAGAGTTTGTCTTAAACTGTTCTCTTTGGCTTCTGCCCTGTTTACCACTAGAGTTCAATGGAACATAACTGATGAGAAAGATTGTAAACAAACCACCCCCATTTAGTTAATTCCCTGCTGGTTTTCCTGATGATCTTTCTCCCACTAAGTGTCCTCTTCAATAAGGTTGGGTAAAATACAGAATAATGAATTTAGCACAGCTTCTGTTAACTTGCCAGCTATTTACCATATTTCTTTCCCCTCTTAATTGTTTGGTCTTTTTTTCTTGTTTATTGAAGATTAACAAGGCATTACTAATTTATAAAATGGCTTTACCCATGCTTTTAGATGTTAATTTGCATTGACTAAAATAAGATTGGGATCATCATTTTTCCTTTGATCACTTTCTCCCTTAATAGCTATCTGCATCAAAATATGCTGAGTGAATGTGTTTTTAGTTTTCTGAAAAATGAGCATATTTGAAATATATCTTGATATTTTTGGCTTTGTTGAAGAATTTGGAAGCATGCTTTATCCCTATGTATTTTATGTTCTGCTGAAAATCTCAGAACATATGTTACAGGGAAAGAACATAGATAATTTATACATTTAGAACATTTTCTCAGCATGCATGAACTCTATTAAGCTATCACTTGGCAGGATGGTTGTTTATAGTTAAAGGTTCCATAAAATTCAAATATTCTATATTTTCAATGATTCCTTTTAAAATCACCTTTGGTTTTGTCTATTTTATTTCAGTTGTATTTGCATTTAGTGTTGACTAATATAGCACCTGCCATATGAACATATAGACATGATTTTATCTTTTATTAATCCAAAAGCATGCCAATGCAAGAAGGTAATTGCAGTTTTGAAGGAGTGATATGCAACTTTTATCTAATATAAGCTTTAATAATAAATTGAAAATATATTTTTTGGGCTTACCAGATGTCTGCTTGCTCATTCTCCAGTTATATCTTACATGTAAGAGGGAGAGGACAGGGAATATAATAGAAGCATGGTAAAAGAGTTAGGGTTTTTCTGTTGCTCAAGAGTTTAGGCAGACATTCTGTTGTTTTCCTTTCTACTATTATACCAGGCAGTCATGGATTTTCATGGAATGAGAGGACACAAAAGGCTGCATAAACAATACTGTCTAAGATATTTTAAAAATTGTGTATGTGACCAATTGAACTAATAAAAATGCATTTTCCCAAGAGATTTTTCCATATAAAAATTTTAAAACTATTGAACTGTCAGTCACCCTTTTGAGGCTATCTACCAGTGGACTTAATAAGCAATCTCAGAGTTGAATGAATGTATAAATTTATACAATCTATATCTGCTTGTTTTTATGATAGAAGTAACTGGATAAGTGGAATTCAAGATACTTTCCCAAGATCACCAGGCTGGTTAACAGTAGGGCTTGACATTTTGTAATCACTGACCATGCCCCCCACTTTGAAAAAAATCAAATATAAATAAAATATAAAAATTTACATTTTAAGGCCTATTTCAATTTGCAATATCAAGACTCTAATGTGCCATCAGCTTGAGGGAGTTGTGTTGTCATTTTAGAGTTCTATGATTTTTCTCTATTTTTACTCAGCCTTTTGAATGCTAATATAATAAGAACTAATAATTCTCTTTATGATTTATGATGTATCTGGGACTCTATGAAGACAGACAACAAATAGCTCAGAATATATTATAATGAATTTGATAAACTTGATATTCCCAACCAATTTGAGTGATTTCTGCTACATTTGCCATAAAATTTCCTGAAACTCCTTTGCTAGGATTTTATGTACATATAATCATGTATTCCATAAGGTATCTTTATTTATGTGAAGGTCTTCCTTTATTATTTCTTGTGTGAGTTGCTTGTGAAGAATTCTTTCAGTTTTTTAAATGTCTGAAATATTCTTTATTTGACTTTTTGAAAGATACTTGTGTTGATAGTAGGGAAAACTGATTAATAGTTCCTCAAAGATATCTGTGTCCTAGTTTTAAAGACCTGTGTATATCTTAACTTGCATAGCATGAGGAACTTTGTGGATGTGCTTAAGTTGCTTGAGATGAAATATTATCCTGTATTTTCTGGGTGAACCTAATGTAATCAGAAGGGCTCTAATGAAACATAAAAGATGAAAGGAAAGAAAAAATGGTACAAGATGGGGGAAGATGATATACTGCTGAATTTGAAGATGAAAAGACCAGGAGCCAAAGAATGCAGGTAACCTAAAAGCAGGAAAAAGTAGGGGAACAGATTCTCCCTTAGAGCCTCCAGAAGAAGCAAATTTCTCTCAATGCCCTAATTTTAAGCCAGAGAAACTAGTTTCAGACCTATTATCTGTAAACATGTAAGACATAAATTCATATTTTTTTTTTTTTGAGTTGGAGTCTCACTCTGTCACCCAGACTGGAGTGCAGTGG
>NW_007250537.1:181209-185334 GCF_000164805.1 Carlito syrichta
TCCACTCACCTCAGTCTCCCAAAGGCACGGGATTACAGGCTGAGCCACCGAGCCCAGCTAAATTCACATTTTTTAAGTCACTGGATTTGTGGCTATTTGTTATAATGGGAATAGGAACATGGTACGATGGGATTTTTTTCAATAATTTAAAAAAATTTATCTACTATCTTCTCACTTGTATTAAAAATCTGTTGTTATCTGTATCTTCATTCATTTGTATTTAATGTGTCTTTATTCCTTGTATGTAATGTGTCTTTATTCCTTGGCTTTTAAAAAATATTATCTTTATCACTGGTTTTGAGCAATTTGATTATGATATACCCTGATATAATTTTTTTCAGTTTATTGAGCTTCCTAGGTCTATAGGCTATAGCCTAGCTGGTTTAAAACAAACAAACAAACACACACACAAACAAACAAACAAACAAAACAGAACTTTCTCTTCCAGTCCCAGGTGCTCCAGTAGCCATGGGTTACAACATGGCCAAGTCCAAGAACTACACAATACACAGCCAGTCCTGAAAATGGCACAGAAATAGCATAAAGAAACCCCAATCACAAAGATACAAGTCTCTTAAGGGAGTGTACCCCAAGTTCCTGAGGAACACGCACTTTGGTAAGAAGTACAAAAAGAGGCCTGGAGAAGATGCAGGTCAACAAGCAAAGCCATGAGTGTACATGCTGAGGCTATCAAGGCCCTTGTAAAGCTCAAGGAGGTGAAGCCCAAGATCCCAAAAGGGCCCTGGCCACAGGCTTAATCGACTTGCTCACATTGCCCACCTTAAGTTTGGGAAGCTGTTCACGTCTGCACTGCCAAAAGCCTCAGGCTCTGTCAGTCAAAGATTAAGGATCAAGCCAAGGCCCAGGCTGCAACTTAAGTGGTTACTGTAGCTTCAGTAGATGCCAGCTCCTGCTCAGGTTCACAAAGATGCACAGGGCCCTGCAAGGGCTCCATAATAGAGGCCTTTGTCTGCCAACGTCCGGACAGGATTGGTGTGACCCCCTAGGCTGCTGTCTGTGTGGGGATAGTGTCCTCCTATACTATTTGTGCAAATAAACCTGAGACAGGAAAAAAAAAAATTTGTTCACTCACAGTTCTGGAGGTCAGAAGTCTGAGATCAAGATGCCATCAGGGTTGGTATCTTGTGAGGCCTCTCTCAATTGGTTTGCCAACAGTCACCTTCGCATTATGTTCTCACATGGCCTTTACTCTGCATGTGCAGAGAAAGAAATTTCTCTGATAGCTGTCCTTCTTCTTATAAGGACATCAATCGTGCTGGATTAAAGCCCACACTTATGATCTCACTTAACTTTCATTATCTTTTTGTAGGTTTTATCTCCAAATACAGTAACAGTGGAAGTTAGTTCTTAATATATATATTACATCTGGTAGGGAAGGGGGGGCACAATTCAATCCATAAGCACTAGCTTGTGTGTATTTAAAAGTATTTTTATGGGTAACCATCTGCATCTATATCAAGCTAAACAGAACATCATACTGACGCTATCTATCTAATGCTTTTTTATCTCAGGCATTGTAGTTTTATCCCTGTAAGTTTGATATTTATCTTTTTCAAAATATGTATATTCCATGTTTCCACTTTTTTGAACACACAAATGGAGTTGTATTAATTATTTTAGTATATATTTTTTGAATTTTACATCTGTCAGTTCTGGGTCAGTTTTAACTGATTGTTCTTCTCATTTTGGAATGTGTTTTCATGATTATCTTCAATTAGATGCTAGGTGCTATGAATTTTACCTTTGCAGATGCTGAATATTTTTATAGTTCTATAGATATACTTGAGCTTTGTTGTAGGATACCATTGAACTACTTGGAAACAATTTGATTATTTCAGGTCCTGCTTTTATGATCCATTAGGCAGGTCAAGATCAATGATCAGTCTGGAGCCAATTGTTCCCCTCTATTGAAATAAATACTTGTACCGATGCACTATTATTTAGGAACTTTCTCTCCTTGCTGACTGAAATAGGCACTATTCACAATTCTGTGTCATCATTGGTCATTTAAGCTTTTTAGGTGTTTCTCCAGTTTTGGAATTTCCCCACATGTATGTAGTAATCAGTACACTGCTAACTACACAAGGGTTGGAAACTCTAAGAGGATCTCTAGGGTTTTCTCTCAGTGGAGTTTTCTCCTCTCTAATACTCTAGGCTATGAACTCTTGCCATCTTGGTCTCTCCGAATCCCTAGATATATCTCGTTTGTTCAAGGAATGTTTCAGGTTCTGGTTGAGTTCTTATATTGAACAAAAAAAGTTCATCTAATCATAGAACTCACTTCATTTCTCATTACTGAGGGAACATTTCCCTTCATTGCCTGATGTCAAGTGTCTTTAAAACCGTTGTTCCATAGATTTTGTTAAAGTGTTTGTTTCAGATGGTGGGGTAAATTTAGTGCTTGTTACTCCATCTTGACCATAACCAAAAGTCATATACTATATTTTCTTGTGTTGTCTATATATGTTGTACATCTCATTTTATTTAATAAATTCAACCCATCATTGTCTCTTGTCACTTTTTTTGCTACTCAGTTTCTAAATATACTAGTCAATACCTACCTGAAAATATTATTTTTGTCCCCTTACTTGGCTGTATCCTCTAGCCGCTTCATATTTCAGGTGTGCATCTATCCAAGCAGCATCCATATTTCTATCTTCCCAACATTCTTTAGAGTAATCTACCTAGCACAGGATTCACACATTGGAATAGTCTCTAGCCAATGCCATCAATGATTTGTATGTGGAAAAATCTGATCTACACTTTTCAGTTTTTCTCAGATTTCTCTGCTATATTTGACATTGTTAGCCATTCACATGTCCTTTTAAAACTACAAAATTTTCATGATGCATTTAAAAAAACAGTTTTCATAAATCAAAAATCATAATGTGAGAAATCTCTTTATAATATTAATTTTTCAAAGCAGCAGACTAAAATATATATGCATTATTATCATCTTTGTCAACTTTCTATTGGTTTTAAGTAACATAAAACCACTCAAGCAAATTTTGCTTAAGGGAAATTTATTAGTGGTTATACTAGGTATCGAAGTATCTCAAGGAATTCAAAAGCAGGGTGTATAGACAATCCTCATAAGCTTCTGAAAAAGGAAATATAAAGCAATCTGAAACTGAGGTAGGTATCTTCCTCCCTACACACTCTTGAGATAACTTGCTCAGTCTACATCAAATCAAAATCATACAAATTTAAAAACATATTAACATTCAACAATGCTATTTGTTTATCAAATTAGTAATACTGCTTAATTGCCATATTTAATGCTCACAAAAATGTTTTAAATTATCTTTCTCATTGTTTGCTAAAGGAGCTTCAAATTGAATAAAGCATTTTTTGTAAAAACATTTTGACAACATATCAAAAATTCCCAAAAAGTCATGTCTTTAGTTCTACTATTGCTTTGACCAAATTCATCCTAAAACCATGGATGTAAGAACGTTGAATGCACACTTTTTCCACACTATTATTTTTTATAACAGCAAAAAAATTAAGAATAAAATTTAAATGTGAAACACTAAGAGAATATACAAATAAGGAAGCATCTTCATTATGGAATCTCATATGAGCAATAAATGTGCTTGCTTATAACTCAACATCATAAAATAGCATCTTATATAAAAACACGTAATCAAAAAAATACATAGAGGAAATATGCTTCAAATAAATAAACCAAAGTAGTATTTTTAATTATCTTTTGGATATGGGACCACCAGTTATCATTTTACACATCAAAATAATTTTATTTAAAACATATACTATATTCTTAATGAAAATTTTATAATAAAGATAGGTATTTAATATTCTTAAATATTCTTAATGAAAATTTTATAATAAACATAGGTATTTAATATTCTTAATGCACAACTTGAGTCTACATTATTTTATTAAACTATATATCTCATTATATTGTCAGTGTGATCTAGCAAAAAAAGGGAAGTATCTGTTGTTATGTGAAAGAAATATTCTCTGTTAAGGAAAAAAGTAATCCACCTTTTTGAAGACCATATTATAACATACAAACTTTTTTTTTTTTTTTGAATTGGAGTCTCACTCTGTCACCCAGACTGGAGTGCAGTGGCCGCTCCC
>NW_007250537.1:185456-196492 GCF_000164805.1 Carlito syrichta
CAGGCGGGTCTTGAACCCGCGGGCTCAGGCAATCTACTCACCTCAGCCTCCCCAAGGCGCAGGATTACAGGCTGAGCCACCGAGCCCGGCACATATATATTTTTGTAGAAAATAATGCCCTGGGAATACATCATTTGAAAGAATAGAACATTTTTCTAAAGCACTTTTGAAAAGAAATTAAGAACTTCCTAAACTTTAAATCCAAATCCTTAGTCCTAGCCTGGCATGGTGCCTCACGCCTGTAATCCCAGCACTTTGGGAGGTGATGGTGAGAGGATTGCCTGAGTCCAGGGATTCGAGACCAGCCCAGGCAACTTGGCGAGACCTCTTCTCTACAATAAATCAAAAAAGTAGCCGGGCATGGTGCTGGATGCCTGTAGTTTCAGCTACTTGGAAGGCTGAGGTGGAAGGATCGCCTAAGTCCAGCAGGTCAAAGCTGTGGTGGCCATGAGTGTGCCACTACACTCCAGTCTGGGTGAAATAGTAAGATCCTGACTCAAAAAAAAAAAAAATCCTTAGTCCTGACATTTTGTGGAATAAATTGCCCTTACAATTGTGTATATGAGAACGTTCATATCAATATTTTTGTACAATGCTATTTTTACAGTATTATTTCATTTAAAAATTGTGGAGTACATGTATACACACACACCTATTGCAATCACATGTACCAGAGTAAAATATTAGAATTCCCATACATTTCAAAACATTTGCTTGAATTTTTAATAGAATTTTTTTTGGTGTTACGGATTTAAATTTTTTACATTGAATTCTGTGGTACATTTCATTTTCTGCTAAAAGTTAGAAAATGTGATAATCCGTTCAGTTAATGGTATTTAGTTTAGATAAAGGAAAAAAGAAGGAAAGAAGGAAGGAAGGGAGGGATTGAGGGAGGGAGAAAGGAAAGGAGGAAAATAGAGAAAGAAAGAAAAAAAAAAAAGAAAAAGAAAAAAGGAAGGAAGAAAAGAAAGGTTAGCATGGCAACAAAAACTCTGCAAAAATGAGGAAAGTCAGTAAGGAAAATATAAAATTGTCATTTTCTGTATCTCACTAGGAATATATAAAATTCATATCTGTTGTATTAGTTTTATCAGCTGTGCTATTCGTGCTTCTGAAAGTTACTCACATTCCTTGGTTCATGACTCTATTCTTTCATTTTTGAAAGCCAACAATGGCAGCAATAGGTCATTTTTATGTGATATTTTTCTTCTTTTCTTGTTTCTTTCTCATCCGACATCTGAAGAGTCTGCATCTTCAATGCTTTGCTTGGAACCCTCCTTCAGCTAACTTTCCGTGCTTTACAATTTCTGCTTTTGATTATCTGCAGGATATAGTTCTGCTAAGCATTCTGTCACTATTTAATAAGGCTCTCAATTCCTCCAGTTTCTAATGACACACTCCTTCTGAATTCTCACCAGCAGCACGTTTTAAGTCTACATATCTACTAATAGTCTGTTCACAGTAATTTAGGCATTCTCTAAGAAGATTTTAACTTTGTCGGGAGGATTGGTGACTCTGCCCTTTCATTTTCTCCCCTTTGCAAGGCATATAAGTGTTATCTTGTGCCTATGTCACCATTGCATTTTGAAAGCAGCAAACCTGTTTTCTAGTTTCAAAAATTTGTTGAGAGTAAAGAATTAAGCCCTAGAATGGATCATACCCAGTGTCTCACCTGTACCTCATTTAAATGATTTAGATGATAGGCTATAGATGGTTGAACTGATTCAAATTAGGTGAGTTTTTTTAGACTTTGAGTGGATACTGTAATGAGATGAGATGAGATCTTTGGAGATCTTGGAATGGGATGAATAGATTTTGCATGTGGTTTGAAAACGAATCTTTGATAGGCAGAATAATGACTCCTCAAAGATGTTCCAATCCCTGAAACCTGTGAATATGTTATTTTACCTGACAAAAGAGAATTAATGTTGCAGATTGTTTTAAGCTTCCTAATCAGTTTACCATTTACATGAGGAGACTGTCATGGATTAGCTTGGTCAATGGAACACAATTACATAAGTCCTTAAAAACTGAGAACTTTTTCTTGCTAGGTCAAAGATAAGTGATCACAAAGAACTGATCCCCATTTTCTTGCTAGCTCTTAGAAGGGGGCTATTCCTGGGTTCTAGAAGCCATCTACATTTCTTGGTTTGAGGCCGTCTTCATATCCTTGGAAAAAGTTAATACTTACCTATGGCCGATTCAAATTTCAAACATATACATATATAGAAAACAGCATGTCTTGTGTCTAAAGTGATTTGGAAGTGTGTTGAAAGATCTTATTTTATAGATGAACTATAGGTCAAATGAATTAATCGAAAGTAAGACTAGAAATTAGTAACATTTGAATTAGCCTGATTACATAAAACCTGTAATTATACCTCATTATGGAAGTACATGCTTGGAGAATTTAAGTAGTAATGTTTTTTATTACATGTTGGCGCTGCTTAAGTATGTAACAAGAAATAACTCTCTCTCCCACTGATAATTTTTGTTGATAAAATATTTCTAGACTTTTCTTCCAGAAGATTTAATGTCCATCTTTGAGCCATAATCACCTTGAAGGGTTAATATTACCATGAAAAAAATTTGGACTTAAAAATTTCTCTTCTCAATATATGTTATGATTTCATTTATCTAAAGTCTAAGATCTGCAAAAGTAACCCAAGGTGATAGAAATTATGATGTGGTTGTCTAAGTGGAGAATGTAGATTAAACAGAAAGTGAATGAGAAAAATTATTGGAGTTGTAGAATTATTTAGTAACCCCATATAACCAGTGACATCATTTAAATCATTTTGTTATACTTATATCCTCTCCATTTTTTCTTTTCTTTTTTCTTTCTGCAAAGAGGGATAACTTAACTTCCTTTTTTCCTCTATATTTTCAATACTTTCTATTCTGGGCTGATGTTGTCCTTAAGGCAGAGTAGTAATTAGGGAAGTTTCACTGATAAGCTATTCTTGCCTAAACTTTTCAAATCCTTTTATTTTTCTTCATTTGAAAACATCTTTCGCATAAAACTGTGCACATATGTACATAATAAATGCAGTGGAAATACTAGTTTAGTTTGGTGTATTACAAATGTAAAGAAAAAATGCAAGTAACTATTTCCATTCATCTCTTGATCATTAGTAATATTTAATTTTAAAAATATCTTTCAAATGTTATCAAGATGCCCATTCTAACCAAGACAATCCACAATTTCTATAAAATTATCAGCACCATTTTTCACAGACCTAGGAAGGACAATACTGAAATTCATATGGAAGCCAAAAAGAGAAGAGCTCAAATAGCTAAAGCAATTATCAGCAAAAAGAACAAACATGGAAGTATCACATTCCCAGACTTCAAACTTCACTACAAGTCTACAATAGCTAAGATAGCATTACAGTGGAACAAAAATAGACACACAGATCAATGGAACAGGACAAAGAATCTGGATAAAACCACACACTTCAACCAACTAATCTTTGACAAAGCCAACAAAAACAAACATTGGGCAAGGGAAACCCTATTTAGCAAATAGTGTGGGAAAACTGGCTAGCCACATGCAGAAGAATGAAGTTGGACTCCTACATATCATTTACGTACAAACATTAACTAAAAATTGGTCAAGGACTTAAATATGAAACCTCAAATTATAAGAATCTTAGAATAAAATGGAGAGGACTCCCTCCTGGACATTGACCTAGGCCATGAATTCATGACTAAGTCTTCAAAAGAAAATGCAACAAAAGCTAAAATTGACAGGAGAGACGTCACCAGGCTAAAAAGTTGTTGCACAGCAAAAGACACCATTAAGAAAGTAAAGAGAGAACCCACAGAAAGGGGAAAATATTTGCAAGCTATACATCTGACAAGGGCCTAACATCCAGGATCTATAAGGAACTCAGATGAATTGACAGGGAAAAAAACAATAACAACAACAAACACAAAACTAATCACCCCATTAAAAGTGAGTAAAGAAGATATTCAAACAGGCTGGGCTCGGTGGCTCACCCTGTAATCTCGCGCTTTGGGAGGCCGAGGTGAGTGAATTGCCTGAGTCCGCGGCTTCGAGACCCGCCTGGGCAGCTTGGCGAGACCTCATGTCTACAATAAATAAAAAAAAATTAGCTGGGCATGGTAGCTCACGCCTGTAGTTCCGGCTACTTGGAAAGCTGAGGTGGAAAGATCGCTGTAGCCCAGCAGGTCGAGGTTGCAGTGGCCGGGAGCGTGCCACTGCACTCGAGTCTGGGCGAAAGAATGAGACTCCAACTCAAAAAAAAAAAAGAAAGAAAAAAGAAAGAAAGAAAGAAAGAAAAAAGAAAGAAAGAAAGAAAGAAAGAAAGAAAGAAAGAAAAGAAAATAAGACATTCAAACAGCCAACAAAAATATGAAAAAATGCTCATCTTCACTAATCATCAGAGAAATGCAAATCAAAATTATATAACAAGATATCACTATACCTCTGTGAGGATGACTATCACTAAAAAAATAACAGGTGTTGATGAAACTGCAGAGAAAAGGAAATGCTTCTACACTTTTGGTGAAGATATCATCTAGGTTCTACCTTTGTGAAAAGCAATGGGTTGATTTCTCAAAGAACTAAAAATTGAGCTACCATTTGACTCAGCAACTCCTCTCGAGGGAATATAACTAAAGGAACATACATCACTCCACCAAAAAGACACCTGAACGTGTATATTTATTGCAGCATTATTCATAATAGCAAAACATGGAACCAACCCAGATGCCCATCAAGAGTGGACTAGATAAAGAAAATGTGGTATGTATACGCAATGGAATACTCCCTAGCCATAAAGAAGAACAAAATCATATCCTTTGCAGCAACATGGATGCAGCTGGAGACCATCATCTAAGGGAACTATCACAGAAACAAAAAACTGAATGTGGCATGTTCTCACTCATAAGTGGGCACTAAATGTTGGATACATGGGCATGAAGGCTGTAACAAAAGATGCTGGGCCCTGCTAAAGTAGAGAGGGAAGGTGGGTATGGGGAGCACACAACCACCCACTGGGTACCACATCCATTCCTGGGGGAGTAGTCTTACTAGAAGACCAAACCTCACCTTCACACAACTTACCTATGTGAAAAAATCTTCACATATACACCCATGGCTCTAAAAAAATTTTTTTAAAAAACTTTTAACCTCAAAAATAAAACAAAAAATATTTCTTTCAGCAATTCTTTTTTTGCAATCATTAAAAATAAATTAATAACACATAGCTTCACACATTTCAGATAAAAACTATTGAAGTAATTTCTTACATTCTAAGAGTATACTTTTGAAAATTGAAATATGGAACTAGACGCCTTGAAGTTATACATTTGCCATTGCAAATTCTTGTAATTAAATCAATAAATTTAAAGCAAAGTTAAAGAAGGTGATAATGAGTTTGCTCACAGTAATATAAACTAATAGTGTTGAGAGGGAATGTGCAGAAACTGAAATGATTCAACAGTTCTAATTAAGGCAGTAGCGAGCAATGCAATTATAGGCAGAATGCCGAATGACCTAATTTTTCCTCCCTTTCCCACTTTTGCAGTAGCTTCACCAAATGAGTTGCCCTCTTTAGTGTTCCATGTTTATTTTATAAACTCTAGTGATTAATACTTAAAATGTGACTGAAAAAACATTATAACAAACAAGTCATTTGAAACACCAATAGCTGATTACCCGAGTATGCTTCATGTTGAGTTAAAGTATATATTGCTGTGTCACTGAATAGGCTATTATTTGTACAGATAAAATTTCTAATATGCAGTATTCTGGAGCTCGGATTCTAAATTAAATTCAGTGTGATTGTTTTAGGTAGTTCCTCTTTGTTCTGGCTCAGATAATTAAACTCAATATGATCACATGAAACTGTGCCATGGTTAAAACCACAAAATACTTGGTATCAAGAAAGAAATATTAATTAGCAGAAGACACGCTAAGTAATTATTTGTTTCTGTATATAGTTTTGCTATTTTAAAAAGGTGCTGTTGTCAACGTTGAGCCTTTTAGACTATACAAGTACTTCCAAATCGATTACAAACCAGCTAGAAGGAAGCAGGAAATAAAATAGAAGGCCAAGAATCATTGAATCATAGACTCTTGGAAGCATGAAGATAAAGTAGTCTTTTCAAAGTCATCAAGTCCAATCTCCATGCAAATTGTTAACTTTGCCACATAGTACTAGAAGCCATGTTTGCTTTTCTACCCTCGACTGTCCCATTTAAGTTCCCTTGAGGCAGGACAAAGCCCCTTTAGGTTTATACATTTGGAAGCAAATATTTCTAGACTGAGAATTAAGTTGTCCTTACCTAAAACAAAGATAGTAAGAATATAGATAAAAGGTGTACTTCACTCTGTACATAAGTTTTTAATAATATAACACAATCTGATCGAGCACGTCATAACTGAATTAAAAAATACAGCCAGATATAATTTTGTAATTTTCTCTTGTTTATATTTCTTAGCTTTGTTTACTAGCTTGTTTGGTTTTTTGTGCAATGATTTGCAAGTATATTTTTCAGAAGAGATGGAGCTGGATATCTTTCTTTGGAGGACAAAGTAATGTGGGTCATTTGTCCTGCATCCAATCTGGAAGCAACAGATGCACTGAGGAAATAACATAGAAGGAGGTTGATTAACTTCTCTTTCTTCCTAAAAGAACTCATTTATTCAAACTGGGATATCAGCAGCAAGTTCTTAGCATTGTGTGAGAAATAAATAATTGAGTTTACAGAATGCCATCTCCACATTGCCAGGAAACCATTGTGGAGTGTCCAACTATGTTCTAAATATCACTCCCTGCCTTTAAAAATACAAATACAGCAAGTATTTTTTTTTTTGTCTAAAATTATAATATCCCATTTTAAGGTAAAGTATGAGGGGATCATAAAAGGCTGGGTATAGTAGCCCACAGATTGATATAGCATCTCTCTTTGACTAACTCAATCAGACCCTAGTCAGTCAATGGAAAATAAAAACATTCTATCCTTTCTCATTCTTTCATGATTATTAAACAAAAAGCTTATTACAGAAAAAGTTTAAAACACAAATTACAGAAGAGATAATAAAAGTTGCCTGCAACGAAATGACCCAGAAATAATTACTTTTAACATTGTCTTCCTCTCAAATATACATTACTATATCAATACTTGTATGAAAAAATGCCTAACATTTAGTGAATATTAGCTGTCAACAGTAAATAGTCACTATTATTATGATTCTGAAATATATTTTTAAATTATCAGATTATGTGAACCCTATCAATATGTTCTCCTTTATAAAAATTTTTATATTTTCGGAGAGTTATATTTTATACTATGTGCTATTAGCATGTTTATGAATAAATCTCTTTCTATCTCAAAACATGACGCTATAGAAGTGAAAATACCTGGTAGTTGACAAAGAAGCAATTAAAATAATGCTCCTCTATATTCTTAAAATAATTTCAAATTGCTCTCAATATATAAAATATATGCATTTGAATTCCAGCAACAGTTACCACATTGGTTTCCCTAGAAAATAATAAACATTATCCATTGGAAAAAAGTCTTTAGTATTTGATGATAGATAAAAATAGTAATATGTTGCTTAATTTTTTGTTTTGGCAATTTTTTTTTTTTTCAGTTATAGATCACATATTTTTTTTCCTCTCTCTCAATTTTCTACTTAGGAAATTGTCACTTTGAAAGTAAATAGATATTAGTTTGCCTTTGTTTAAAGAGCTCTTTACTTTCTTAGCTTTTTATTTGGTTTTTAAATTTAAAAGTTATAAATCTGTAAGTTTTATGTGCCTAAATACTTTTTACATATTTTTAAGAAAATACACACACACACACAGACACACACACACACACACACACACACACACACACACAGACATACACACAAGAAAGACTAAATAAATGGATAAATAAAAAGAAAGTCAGATAAAAGAATTGGTAAGTAGCTTTAAAGACTCTGTTTCGGGGAACACTTCTAATATTTTATCATTGGGGAATTTTGTTTCACTATATCATTATGCAGGTTTAATAGGCAGATTTAAAAAAAAATCTTTGGGTAGTTTTTAAGATAAGGTAAAAATCAGATTGTCAAGTTGTTATTTTAAAAAATGAGAGATATTGGCCGGGCTCGGTGACTCAGCCTGTAATCCCGCAATTTGGGAGGCTGAGGTGAGTGGATTGCCTGAACCCGCGGGTTCGAGACCCACCTGGGCAACTTGGGGAGACCTCGTCTCTACAGTAAATCAAAAAAAGTAGCTGGGCATGGTAGCACGTGCCTGTAGTTCCAGCTACTTGGAAGGCTGAGGCAGAAGGATCGCAGAAGCCCAGCGGGTCAAGGCTGTGGTGGCCGGGAGCAGCCACTGCACTCTAGTCTGGGAGACAGAGTGAAACTTCAACTCAAAAAAAAAGAGAGAGAGATCTTACTAAATATCAAGCTTTATTAGTTATTTTAAGAATACAAGTAATTATGAGCCACAGGAAATACAGAAAGTGTTCTATGGCCATCCATGCAAGTTCTCAGGTCCTTCTTTTCCCCACATCGCTCCACACTCTGCCACTGGTTTGCCTTAGTCCATTTTTAACTGCTATTTTAAAAAACCATAAATTGGGTAGCTTATAAACAACTTTCCCTTCCTCCCCCACAGTTCTGGGGACTAAGAAATCCAAAATAAATTTACTAGCAGATTTGGTATCTGGTGAGGGTCAGCTTTCTATTTCATAGATGGTGTCTCCTCAGTGTATCCTCAAAAGGTGTTAGGTATAAACGAGCTCCTTTGGGCCTATTTCATAAGAACACTAAGACCATTCATGAGGGCAGAACCCTCAAGCCTCCCCAAAGGCCACTTTCCTAACACTATCACCTTGGGTGAGGGTTGGAGAATTTTAACATATGAATTCTGAAGGAACAAAAGCGTTCAGATTATAGCAGTGCTGTTTCAATTTTAAAATATTTCAATTTTATACTCATTGTTATATAGCTTTTGTGATATTTTCCTAGAAACTATACCCCAAGCATCTATTGATTCAAGTCTTGTTACCACATGCAAATTTAAAAAGACAGGGAACATTCTGCTAAAGTAGTCCAGAGATTAGCACTCTTCTTTTAGAACATACTATTAGTGTGTTGAAAAACAGTTCTGTCATTAGCAAGTTTTCAAGAAATTTTGACTGTGTCATCTTTCTTCTTTTTTTCCAGCCATGAGAATGAGTTTGGGAATGGTCTCTCCTGCAACTGATCCTTGAGATCACCATAACCTCATCCAACACTTTGCCTGAAACTTTTTATGAAACCTTGAGTCAAAGGAACCCAATTAAATTACACCCAGATTTGGATCTACAGAAAAGATGAGACAATAAATACTTGTAGTACTAAGTGACTAAGTGTTGAGGTCACTTTTTATCTGACAACAGGTTACTGATACATATGTTGGTATCTGGAAGGAGAGTGTTGCTATACAAATGTGGGAGTGGCTTTGCGTCCAAGCAGACTGCAGAAGCTAAAAGAATTTTTAAGGGGTGTATTAGAGAAAGCCTAAATTGCCTGGAAGAGATTGTCAGTAGAAATGTAGACTTTGAGGATGTTGCCAGGGAGAGTTAAAAAGGAAATGAACAAGAGATGTTATTAGAAACTGGAGGAAAGGGGAATCTTTGATATGTTGTAGTAGAAAGTTTATCAACACTATCGCTTGCATTAAAGTCAAGTATAGAAACTGTGTCTAATGAACTGTATGATGTAGACAAGAAGACTTCTGAAAAACATGTAAAATATGAAAGGGGACAGGACATCGAGAGAAGGATGTTTAACAAAAGGAGTCAAAACTTGATAGTTTGGGAAATTCTCAGCTTCTTCAACTTGCAAATAATGCTAAAATTAAGGAGCATCAGCTGAACAGAGATCTGTTTCAGGGCATTGCTAAAAAAGCACAGTTGAGAGTTGGATCTGAGAATGTGACTATAACATCTTTGGGCAAGCTGTCAAAAAGATCAATGACCGTGCCTCATAGTAGTCAGTCACATGAAAGATATTTTTAAAGAGAATCTTAAGGGCTGATATCTAGGAGATTTGTGACTATGGTTTTTGTCTAATGGAATAAACCCCCATGAGATTCACAGGAGGCCCCAAAGAGTCAGCCCAGAATGAAAAGAAGTTGTTAGACTCCTTTATGCCCCCACAATTCTACTGCCACTAAGCAGAATGAGAAAATTACTCAGCTGAGAATAAGTATTACCTTTCATGAAAAAGGTGTGACTCACATGACAGAGAAATTTACTAGCAGAGAAAGTTACTAGCCCAAATGGAAAGACAGAGCCAATGAGGATTATTCCCTGATTTTGAGACTTAAAGATGGAACTTTCAAAATCTGCCAATTGCTATAGACCAGTGATTTACATTTGGTTGCTATTTTTTGTCTAGTCCTCTCCCACCATTGAAACAGAAATAGGGGAAAGAGGGAGAAAAGGAATCAGAAGAATAAGAATACAAAAACTATAACACAATATACATAAGAAGATATCAAATAAAAGAACTGGACACAAAAGCTATGTCATATAATTCTATCTATATAGAGTTTAAAAACAGGCAAGTGAACTGAGCACAGAGGCTCAGGCCTGGAATCTCAGCACTTTGGGAGGCTAAGGTGAGAGGATTGCCTGTGCCCAGTGGTTTGAGTTCAACCTGAGCAACTTGCAGAAACCTCATCTCTACAATAAATTAAAAAAGTAGCCAGTGGTGGCACATGCCTGTAGTTCCAGCTACTTGGAAAACTGAGAAGAAAGGATCGCCTGAGCCCAACAGGTCAAGGCTGAGGTGGCCATGAGCGTGCCACTACACTCCAGCCTGGGTGACAAAATGAGACTCCAACTCGATAAATAAATATATAAATGCAGGCAAGAAAAATTTACTGTTATTTGATGTCAGGGGTGAAGGGGATAAAGATTGTACTGCATTTTATGAAGGGACCTTCTGAGGTTTTTTGGTTTTTTTTTGAGTTGGAGTCTCACTCTGTTGCCCAGACTGGAGTGCAGTGGCC
>NW_007250537.1:196512-240384 GCF_000164805.1 Carlito syrichta
GCCTCAGCCTTCCAAGTAGCCAGAATTACAGGCACGCGCTACCACGCCCAGCTGATTTTTTTTTTTTTTTGTAGAGATGAGGTCTCGCTGCCCAGTTGGGTCTTGAACCCGCGGTCTCAGGCAATCCATTCACCTCAGCCTCCCAAAGGCGCGAGATTACAGGCTGAGCCACCGAGCCCGGCTGGTTTTTTTTTTTTAAATCTGTATGCTGGGTACCTGCATATGTTCCCTTTATGAAACTATAAACTTATGTAAGTTTATAGGCATTTCCACTTTAACTGTAAACTTACAATTTGTGCTCATTTATAAATGTAAGTTATACTTTGATAAGTTTACCTAAAAAAAGTTATTTTAATGAAAATACATAAATAATAATGCAAACTAAAATAGGTAGGAATTTCTTTTAAAAATATTTTATAGTTTCTCTTTAACACAAGCAAGAAGAAAAAAATAGGTTTCATTTTAAAACCATTTTTAGGAGGAACTGTCTCATGGATAAAGTAACATATTATATAATACATACATAAATTAGGATGCTAAGATTTTCTTAGCATTAGCAAATCTAGAGCATATTCACATTTGAAAGAAAATACTCATAGATTGTGCTATTCTAGACTTTTTAGGTTGCAATTACCTTCAGCAAAAAGGAACTTTATTACCTCATGCAACTGGGTAGCAATGCTCCTTGAATTAGCTCCCAGAATCAAAAGGAAAGCTGGAAGAATCAGAATCTCTCTTCTTTCCTTTTTTTTTTTTTCCAATCTCTCATCTACTCTTGTTTTGCTTTGGCTTTATTTAGCAAACAGATGTGATGGTTGAATGTTGTGTCCTCTTCCTTACCCTGGGAAATTCATATGTTGAAATCCTTACCCACAGGGTGATAGTATTAGGAGATGGAATGTTTAGCAGATAATTAGCACATGAGGATGAATTCCTTGTAAATGGGATTAGTGCCCCTATAAAAGATACTCTCCCAGAGATAACTCACCCCCCTTTCCTCATGTGAAAACAAAGCAATAAAGAGCCTTTCCAGAAAGCAGGCACTCACCAGACACTGAATGTTCTCATGTCCTATCTTGGATTTCCCGGCCTCCAGAACTGTGCAAAATAAATATCTGTTGTTTTAAAGTCACCAGTTTGTGATATTTTGTTGTAACAACCTGAACAGATTAAGAAACAGATTTCTTTTATGTAGTGAAGAAGGTAACTTCTGAAAGCCAGGATTTCTTCCTTTTAGCTTAATTAAAAAATAGATATTTCTTTGTGACTTAGTTTCTTCATCTTTAAAATGGGAATAATTAGATTATAAGGCTTTTGTGAAAATTAGATAGGTTATTCAAGTGTTCAGAAGTGTGCCTAACACATAGTAAAACTCGGTTTGGCTATTCAGCCTGGATTTCTCCATTTAATCTAGACTCATATATTCAATTGCCTATTTGAGATCTCTGGCTAGATGCCTAAAAATTTTGTCAAATTTAATATTTCCAAAACTAAGTTACAGATATTCCCTCAAACCTGTTTTTCTTACTCTTTTCCAATTAATCAGTATAATTAAATTTTCTAGCTACTCAGGCCAAAAATCATCCTTGACTATTGTCTTTCTCCAAATCTGGCATCAAACTATGTCAGTCTGGTGCTGTCAGATAGAACTTTATATATTTATGGAAAAGATCTATATCTGTGCTCTCTAATGTGGTAGGGTGAGCACAAGTGACAATTGAGCCTTTGCTATGTGGCTAACATTATTGAGGAATTATGTTTTTAACTTTATTTAATTTTTAGCAACTTAATTATTATTATTATTATTTAAGTTAGAGTCTCACTCTGTCACCCAGGCTAGAGTGTAGTGGCATGATCACAGCTCACCACAGCCTTGAAATCCTGGTCTCAGGCAATTTTCCCACCTCAGCCTCCAGAGTATTTGGTGCACACCAACCAGGCTGGGCTAATTTTTTTTTATTTTTTAGAGATGATGTCTTACTATGTTGTCCAGGCTAGTCTCAAACCCCCAGCTTAAGGCACCATGAACTCCTGTGTGAGCCATAACTCCTGACTTGTGTAATTTAATTTAATGTGATTGATAAAACCAACAATTCCCAAACTGTATACTGAGGCACCCTGGGGTACCATAGTGAAGTCATACAGGTTCCATGGGATACTTTACATTTCAGAGAAAGCAATCAAGATCTCCTGGATACCATCTGAACTCAAGATAGTTGATAGTTCCAACATTAGATCACAAAACATTCTTACTGATCTTATATCTTTGTGAGCCTGGGTTTTCCTTTATTATCCCTAATAATTTTTAAATACTGTTAGACAATCAGTATGAAATAGAAAATGAGGTTGACAATACCCAATTAGACTTCAAGGATTAAGAAGTTGTGTGGTATCCAGCTAATACATATAACACTCTAATAAGTTTTTGTGGTTATTTAAAGATGAAATAATATTATCATTTTTTTCTTTGAATTTATTTGTAGTATTTTTTCAAATGTCTACTAAGTTGTTATGACATTGTCATTAAGTTGTGTCGACCTAATTACTTGATAAATGAAATGGTTAGAGATTTTTGGCTTAGGACACTGTGAAAATATTACTGAGATAAAAGAATGTTTTGACCTAAGATAATGTGGAAACATGTGGAGTCAGATTGTTGTCTGTTTTTACTATTATTATTTACTAAAATTCTACTTTTAACTTTTATAACTCTAGAAAACACTGTTTATAGGGAAATAGTCTAATGAAGTTATTAATACTATAAAATTATTTATAAAAGTGAATTTGTAGTCTTGGTTCTAACTACCTTTGATTTGTTTATCACCAGTTAAAACTTAGAAACAGTATTCAATTTGGATCAGTAACAAAAGATAATCAAATTTTTTTTTTTTTTAATTAGGTTTTGGGTTCAGGAGAACTTCAAAACTTCAAAACATAGTTTTGAAATCCTTTAGATTTGACAAACTGAATTAAATACTGCCAAGGCACTCTTTTCCCTAGTTTTTTAAGCTCTTGTGCATTTGTGGAGAAATTTAATCCTTATGTTACTGATTCATTTACACTTAACTCATCAAAATGTTTAGTAAATGCTACAGCATTTGATATCCAAAGGGCTTTATGAGATTTCACATCTGGAAATTCTAAAGCTTTATATATCATTATTTAACTTCTTTTTTATAAACCAGAAAGTCACTTTTTTTCAAAGAATGCAAAACTAGAACCTCAAATTTGACTTTAATTTGGTATAGTTTTTAGACCAAGTAGGAGTAAACTAATGACACTAATGACACATTTTTGAAAGTGCTTCTTCTGAGCTATTTCAACATGATAGATTTGAGTTGTCCTTAATGGAATATGAGTTCAATAATTTAAAAGCTGAACCATAGTGAAATATTTTAGGTATTACCTTTTAATTAAAATATGCTCATTCTGAGAATGAAAACCTGCATTTTAATCATTTTGCGACATCTCTTTAACAAGCCATATTGACTTGTTAATTGTCTTATGTTTCTTTGGCAAAGCTATCAAAACCACCATAATAGCCTCTGTCACAATATTTTAAATGTAATAAATATTGTCTATATCCTCAAGAATGTGTTCTGCAATAAGCAACAGTTAATATGTTAAAAACAAAAACTTTGAAAAATGCATTAGGTCATGTCTGCAAAAGGCAAATAAATGTTTGTTAATCACACTGTGCTGTCTGGCCTAACTTTTAAATGTCTTCAACATAAAATATGAACGAAATAAAATTAAAACTCTAAACAACTACTAAATGAAAGTAATTGTATTTATAGTCAATGATCAGTTCACTAGAACACAATGTGATTCCCTTTGATATACACAAACAATGTTATACCATCAGGATATTTACTAGATTGAATCATATCAAGTTGCCATTATTAGGAAAAAAGTGGTCAATAATAGACAATTTCACATGGCTGAACTTCTTTGTGACCATGAATATGTCAATATGCAAAACATTATTTCTAGAAGAACCATCTTATCCGGAAGACTTAGTTTTCATATTTCAAAAAAGCTGTTTATACCACTATCATATTTTTCTAATCCAAACATTCTTAGTTAATATGGAAATGTTCTTCAAACCTTAGTAGGTGTTGGGCTCTAGCAGTGAGGATAGCCATGTTCCAAAATGATAACCTGAAATCTCAATTAATTAAAAAATAATAATTTTTACTCATGGTACTTGTCTACTCTATGTCCGTTTTCCTCACTCTGGGACACAAGCTGATGAGACACCGATAGCTATGGAATCAGAGGGAAAAGAAAATATGAGGAAGAACAAACTGGCTCTAAAACCTCAGTTGTAAGGTGGTTAATTTAAGTTCACAATTCATTGGCCAAAGCAAATCACATGGCAAGCAACATCTGTGAAAGCGAAGAAATACAATCCTGCCATGTGTCAAAAGTTAGAGAACAGAATATTGGTAAATTACTGCAATGACTACAATACTGGCACTTTAAATTTGAGCTCTTAGATTATGTAAAATTCACCATAAAATTAAAATGCCTACTGTTACTCCAAATTAAACTAAAGAAGGATCTGTAAATATTAGTAAGCAAACGAGTGATGGCATCTACCTTTGTATTATCCTGTTCTCCAGATGGTAGTTCCTTGCCTGTGAGCCACAGCTCAAATATTCCGATATTAACTTTTCTAGATCTTTCACATAATATATACGCTTATCCACAGTGTTTTATTGAGTTCATGCTAGGCTTTTCGGCTTCCATGGCAAGCCCGTCTGGAGAGACTATTTTACTTCAAAGACCTAAATCAATTCCTTTCTCATCTGCTGCCTCCAAGATCCAATTTTCACATTCCCACTGAGTATCAGATCAAATCAATGATTTTACCATCTTATTATTTTATTTATTATTCTTTTACATTAACATTCCCTTCAATATGTTTTTCTTGCACCTAAAGTGCTCATGGAATATTTGCCAACTTTTCCACATTTACCTGTCTAGTTTAATTCCATCTATGAATCAAAAATATTTCTACACATTTAATTTTTTATATGATATAATCTGTGCTTTTTTCCTACATTGCTAAGTTAACAGTTGAATTTAATTAGGTTTTAGACAAAAATTTAATAGTTATGCGGTTTATGGTTTATTTCTTACCATGGTCTATTTTAACATTAATATGTTAAATGTTTATTATTAGGAAGTCTGCATTTAGATATTTATGGACTTGATTTGGTTTCTACCTTTCAATATGCAACATTTACCCTCCTTATCATACAGCATTTGCTTTAAGAAAGATTTTTTTGTTGAGATTTAATATTTTCTATTAAGTTCTTATGCTCAATTGCTTAATGAAGTAGTCTTAAGGATCCCTCTCCACAAAAGATCGTGTTACCATTTCACTTGCACTTGTAAGTGAGAATACCTAGGGATGTTCTGTAATTTTGTTAACAACATCCAATCCCTAAATCTTTGACCACAAACATGGGTTGTGGCTCTTCATAACAGAAATGTACTATTATTTTTTAAAAATTAATTTCAGCTAAAAGAAATGTACTGCTTATAATGAGAAAAACTCTTTTCTGCTCTTATTCTAGGAATAAGTTTTACTGCATTCAAGGTAAGCATTGTGTTCCTAAAAGAAGTTTAGGAAATTTGTCAAACTATTAGAATAACTATTCAAGCCCAAGTCTTCTAATTCTAACAGCATCATCTTGATTTTTAAGATTGTTATCAGTACAAAAATTAGTCAAATAAAATTCAGTCAATTTAAGGTTGATTACTCATTCAATTACTTTGCCACCAAATTATTGCTTAAACTGTTAATCTTATCCTGTGGTTTGTCACCAATCCTCTACTCCTTCTCTTACATTTTTTATTCTTACTACAATTCCTCCAGTTGTTAAATAGGACATTTTCTTCTTCAAAGGAAATGAAATATAGGAGAAATAAAGGCAAATAAAATAGCAGAAGATAAAATCAAACCAAAGGAATGCATATTTATAAAATGTTATGACTCAGACTCTCTAATGGGAGCAAATATATTTTGACTTTTTTTTCTTAATTTGACTGGATGGTTATTCTTTGGTTTAATTACTATCTTAAATAAATATGTGCTTGTTTTCAACAATAAGGCACAAAGCTATTTGCCAGCATTATTTTCAAATTGTATCTGAAATTCTTCTATCTTTGGGTTAAACCTCATTCCAATATGCAGGCAGGACAAGATTGATGTAATTATTTAAACAGAAACAAAGACAGTTCTGTTCACAGTTGCAAATGCTGTTGGTGCAAATCCACAGTCCTGGCACTGAGTGATGAGCACTGTGCAGATAAGAGGTTGTAAGCACCAGGAAGAGTCATTTATGGAGTAATTCCAGGGAACTATAGCAGCACTTCAGATGCACGACATTCCTTAAAGGAAGATAATTGATAGTAAGTCACACAGATAAGTAATTTATGACTACAGGCAAATAAAATAGTTTAAAGATCTCCTATATTTCATTTCCTTTGAAGAAGAAGATGTCCTATTTAACAACTGGAGGAATTGTAGTAAGAATAAAAAATGTAAGAGAAGGAGTAGAGGATTGGTGACAAACCACAGGATAAGATTAACAGTTTAAGCAATAATTTGGTGGCAAAGTAATTGAATGAGTAATCAACCTTAAATTGACTGAATTTTACTTGACTAATTTTTGTACTGATAACAATCTTAAAAATCAAGATGATGTTGTTAGAATTAGAAGACTTGGGCTTGAATAGTTATTCTAATGATTTGACAAGTTTCTGCATGTTGATGGAACGTTAATCATTTTAGACTGGTTTCTTCAAGTGAATAGGAAATGATAAAACTACTTGAATTTTTTTAATTTTTAAAGAGATGTGGGATACAATTAGATAATATAAGCAAAATTTCCATGGTAATTAAAAAGCAATTTAAATTCTGCTAATTTCAAATGAACCTTCTAGTCATATCTGTTGGTATCTTGAAATGATGACAAATTGTGTCTGTATTACTATTTCTTACTTGCTGAGGGTTTAATTTCAAATGGCTTAATTTAAGTATTCTTGGATTAGATTTAGCTTTATTTTGAGTGTTCTCTTTCTCATGAAATGATACAGACAGCTTTTGAAAATAGTACTTTTGGTGAATATATCATAGCACATCATTTTCTTTAATAATATGATTTTTAATACATTGACTTTTAGTCATTTCCTTATATGCCATTTTTTTCAAGTAACAAATTTTGAACATTTTAGAATAAAGGTGAGTGTAACTGGATACTGTTTTTCTCTGAGTTCTATGTTATGATAAGGCACCACACACAGGAACAAACATTGACAGTATGTGCAAAACAAATATACACAATGTTGAAAATTGTATTTTCATTAGAAAACATGAGTGCTATGGGCTGAAGCGTGTCTTCACAAAATTTATATGTTGATACCCTACCCCTTAGTATTACTTTATTTGGAGATAGAGCTTTTAAGAAGTGATTAAAGCAATTAAAATTCAATAAAATCATAAGGGTGGAGTTTTAATTCAATAGAATGTGTTCTTAGAAGAAAAGACACCAGAGAGCTCTTTCTTTGTCTTTCTCACTGCCATGTGAAGACACAGCAAGAAGGGCTGCCATGCGCGAGTGAGGAAGAGAACCCTCACCAGGACTGAATCACCTGGCACCTGGTTCTTAGGCTTTGGTCTCCAGAACTGTGAGGAATAAATGTGTGTTGTTTAAATCATCCAGTCTATTTTATGTTGTTATGGCAGCTCAGACATTTGGACTGAAGCATTTAAAAAAAGTTGAGGATAAAATAATTTGAACAAATTAGAAATTTAATGCTTTTTTCACTTTCTTTATTACACAATTATAAATTCTCCTAACTCTTTTTGTCAATGCAAGGGTATTAAGTATCCACAGAATGTTCTTCAACAATTCTGAAAATGATTGTGTAAATATATTTTGAAAATATATTTTCAAGTGAGAATTAGTCTTATTATGCAAAGTTTTTCTTAAATTGAAGGTTTTAAACTTTATTCTAGTTATTTATTTAGTTAGAAAAACAATTACCAGGAAATTTTGAGTCCAAACCATTAGAGTTGCTACTTTGCTATTTTCACTGACCAGTTTTATTAATGTCTGTGAGATTTTAAAAAGTAAATCTATTTACTCTACATGAAGTTGGTCATGGTTCAAGTTGGCAAATATTTAATAGGATTTGTCATCAAGGCACAGGTAGTATTAAAGTGCCAGAAATCATTTAATTATGCAAGTATTTCTTTTCAAATTATAGATATATTTTATAGTCATTATCAAGTACTTTTTGACACTATGTTTGCCAAAGAAATAGGAAGAACAACATATGTCACTAAGTTGAGAGTCCATTATTCACCCTTCTTAGAAACGGGTCTCTTTTAACTTGATCAGCTATGTCTCTTCTGATGATTTAAACATGGCTCTTCAAAGCTTAAAATCAAAAGCTGGCGGTACAGTATAAATCACTGAAATGCAAGTTCCCTTAAATTACATATAAATAGTGTTAAAAAATGACATGTTGATTCCTCCTGCATTAAAGAACCCAAGAGCTTTTTCCATTTTCTCCTTAGAGTCTATTTTTTTTCTTCAGCTTGTGTCCAGTTAGGCAATGATATATATGAATCATCCTCTAGAGACAAAGAATTTGTCTTAGCTCTAAAGAGAGTTAAAAATAGAGATGATGTCATAGACTAGAACTATGTCTTAGAAAAAGATGAAGGGGATGTTTTCATTTTGCTTTACATAATTTGATTTAACCATTCTATCTCCAATTCTAAGAGTGACATTCCCAAAACAATGTCTCTCACACATTGATGAATTCTATGTACCTGGAATCAAGGTAAGCATTTTATATACATTCTTTTCATATTTTTTACAAATTTTAGCAGATTGATAGTAATAGCACCACAATTTTAAAGATAAAAAACTGATACTTAGAATTTAAAATTTCTAAGTAACATTGTTTATCAATGGTGGTGTCAGGGTTAAATACCAAATCTGTCTGGCTCCAATGCCCATGTTAATTTGTTTCTTTTATATAAACTCTGTATAGAAACTGGTCTCTTCACTAATATCAGATTAATTCTAGCAAGCATTCTGCAGCCAGATAAGAGGTTCTTGGAAATGTACAAAATATGCACATAGAAAATACACTTTAGGTAAAATTAATGGAAAGTAAAACAAAAACAAAACCTATTTTACTCTCTCATTTATACTGCCGTTTTCATTTCAAGCATTCTAGTATTCTTTTTCCTAGTTACTTGCAGCACAATTTGACAGCTTCGACATGGGAGCATACTTACCAACTTGGGTAGGTCAGATTTCAGGGAAAATGGCTCACCTCTGGATAATGAAATGCATTAAGTCTGGTGTACAAAAGTTTCAAGCAAGTTGTTGGCAATGGTTTGAGATAAATTAACTGGTTACCCAGTAGATGGCAGCAAAAGGAAAACACAGAAGGCAGTATGCCAGAATCTGTGCAATAGGTAGAATCAAAACCAGGTAGACAGGAGACACAAAATAAAAGAACACAAAAGTTAGGACATCAGACAACAGGTGACTTGACTATTGAGTAGAAGAGGAAACAAGGTCCAATAGGAGATGCAATAGCAAATGTTCACCACCACGGGGATGATGTTGATCAAATTTGGGCAGCAATCAGAGATCAGATTTGAGGATATCTACAGTTACAAAAACAAGTCTAATATTTATTAATAGAAGCAAATAAGAAGCATATGTGAGTAGAATCGAGACCAAAGGGAAGAACTGGTCAAATATCTCTTGCCATAGCAGAAATCAGGTGGTAACTGGATACCAAAGAGAGATGTACATTATCACACAACATCAATAATTTCTTTCCTTTCTTTAATTATTCTATTGTTTAATCTCTGTTTTCCTGCCAAATTAACCATATATATTTTACACATAGACCATGGCACATAAATAACACATCTAACCTTGATTCCAGTTCATTTCTACTTATGTTATGAAACACTGTGCCTTCCACATTTTGTGTTGTCCCTTTACTTCTTCTCCTTGACTTAGGATTCTTCTTTTATCATTCTCTCTGCACAAGTTTCTCACCATATCTTGTTGTCATCTTGCATTGCAATATCACTTGTCAAGGTAACAGGCAATTTGGGCAATAGCTGGATGACCCAGGAGATCCTTCCTGTCAATTGGTAGGAAAAAGATGGATACAACCCACCCTTCTTTGTTCTTCAAATGTTGTTTTCTAACTTCATAGAATGGAACTGTGTTGCATCTGTTACTCAGTGATGACTCATTCTGTTATATTACAAGAATCTTCCTAGAGTATCAAGAGATGAACTATTAACCTAATTATATTCTTAAAAAATGAAAACTATCTATGCCTTCAGGAAGATCCTAGCAAGATAAAACTTTAACTCTTCATTCTTTGCCATTTGAGATGATAAGAGAAAGAGATAAACAAGGAATAAAGGGAAAAAACCCATTAACACTCTTTTATCCATTAATTTAACACTTTTGTGCATTTCCATTTTAACTATTCTGCTAACTGCATCCGAATGGATAACACATGATTATGAAATCAAGCAGTACTGAACTAATCCTAGAAAGATGCATGTAAGTGTATCACCATTTAAGTGATCAGGTTTATGTGGTTGAAGCATATTGAAGCATACATTTACTATTGAGATGGTGAATTTTTTCAATGTCAATGACATTGAGGGAACCCAAGCTCTTGAATTCTGCATTTTTCTTAGAATATATGTGTTTTGTTTGTTTGTTTTGGAGGGGCTTCAAATTTTTATGTAACATCCACTAAATACACATTAAATTTCAAATAAAGTAACTGTTGCTTCCAAGCAATTTAAAAAAATCTTTTTTTAAAGATGTGGGGTACAATTCAGGGTAAGGTATACAAATGTTCATTATGCAGATACCCTTGTTGATGAGGTGTGTGCCCCCTCTCCGGCGGATTCCCATTACTGCCAACCCCATCCTCCTCCATCCCAGCAGTAGCTCACTACTGCCAATCCTTTTCTTATAGTATTATGATAATTGTTCAAGGTCCAAGCAATTTTAAAGTATATAGCTATGAACATATGAGAAACCCTAAAGGTAACTGATAATCAATTTTGAAAAATTAATGACAAACACATCAGTCCTCTTAATCAAATTCCATCTTTAGTTTCTTCCTGAATATTTGCCATTAGAAATAACAAAATATATAGAATATTTCATATATTTTTACCAGGTTTATGCTGGTGTTTGTGGACATCTGACCTACTCTTTCAGTTTTACAGATAGCAGCAATATTTTGCCTAATATCTAAAAGAAGGGAAAAACTCTATTTCACATCTGTTTTCTTTGTTTTCTCCTCAATTTTTTGTATAAAACAGTCTCATGGAAGACCAACGTCATTTATAGAGCCAGGGAACATTAGATGAGAAGGGACTGTGGTGATAATTTATTATAAATTCCTATTTCGCATATACAGATATTGGGATAAAGAAATTAAGTGATTTCCCAAACCGATTCAGATTGTTTTCACTAAAACAAAACAAACAAGCACACCTTCAGAGTTGAAGTTTTAAGCTTTTTAACTCTTTTGTATGGTGATTGTCTCACAATGCCCAATAATATCCTAAGCAAGAGTATAGGAGAAGGAAATGCAGCAGGAACAGTCTCATACCCTGGCTACTAAAATTCAAACAACGTTGGTTTCATTACTCTGCCATATTCTGAACATATTCAAAATAAACTTACTTCTTCACACAAAATATTGTCAAATATTTACAAAACATATAATGCCTAGTTATAGGGCAATACATATTTATTAAAGTATAAGAAACATATTTTGTTTCATTTTAGCAATGGAGGTGCACATTCATGTCTTTAAAAACTAAACAACTAACAGGAGGTTTGAAAGAGGGGAAATTAGTACATTTGCATAAATTCTCATGTGATCTCTTCAGGGTTTATAACAACCCAGCTCTGATCTGCAGAGAATTGCATAGGTTGTGAACATTGGGGATACATCTTTCAGAAAAATAAAAATCAATCTAGTTTTTAGTTGTGTGTGTGTGTGTGTGTGTGTGTGTGTGTGTGTGTGTGTGTGTGTGTGTGTGTTTTCCCCTGTGAACTTGTGGAGATGAGCAGAGTGTGTGGAATGTGATCTCCAGGAGGGTACCAGAAGCTGGATGTGAGGTTGCTAGGCAATTTTCCCTATTGTTTTAAACAAACTGCATAGGCCTGGCAGCAGCTGTCAGAGTTCCTGGCTCTTAAGAATAACAGAGCTGGAAAACACAAAGAACAAAGGTCTTCCACAATAAATGGCAATAAATAACAGGAACTTTCTATGCCAGTAAATGCAGGCACTTGGATGTTAAAGCAATTAATAAGGTTAACAAACACAAGAGGCCATTTCAATTCTATTTGTTGTCAAATACTTCTTTCCTCCAGACCCTTTCATTAGGCAAGACAATCTGAAAAGAAATGGGTAGGCTGTGATTTTGATATATTATTCCTTTAAAACCACTATTTTCTTGCTTGTTTATTCTGATTGTATTTATGGAGAATTTCAACTAAGTGACAACAGTATAAATTTTTCTCTAAGTAGGTTTTAAAGACCTTAACTAAAAACAAATTCCACAATTTAAGTGAAAAAACAATTTAGTCAACTGTATCATTCCCACAAGAATTCCTCTTTTGCCCCTTTATAGTTGTCAAAAGAGAAAATTGCAACAAATTTAGCTTAAAGATCTTAACTGGCTTTTATCTGCAATTCTAGAATTGAGCAACAACTCAATCCATAAAGTAGAATGAGTACTCCGATGAGCTAAGCAGAGGAGGTTGGCTTATAGAGAAAGGGGCTGAAGAAAGCAAACACAGAGAACAAAAGGCAGATTGGCCATTTCGAAGTTACTTCCCTAATAAGGATGAAAGCAGACAGGGTACTTCCTTATGATGCCAGCTAAAACACATCTGTTTGGGGATCTGGCTATTATTTTTCTCATTCTCTCTCCCATTTCTTGGAAGGTCAGACAAACAATTTAGTTTTGGCTTGGTGGGATGGAGGTTCAGCACGAGTAACTCCATTTTGGTATGGTCTGTTGGGCCTAGTGCAGGAGCTCAGTCAAAAACAATAGCCTCCTACAAATTTTGTATAACATAGCTGTATCCATTCCTTCACCCTTTCTCCCTTCTTCACAAGAGAGGGTTACACAAAGCTATATGTGTGATACAATTGAATAGAGCTACACACACATATATACACAAATGAGATCATGTATAACTGTTGAAATCTGAATAACCTCTACATTGTCCTATTCTTGACTGTGATACTGTGCTATGGTCTTGTAAGAGGCTGCCACTGGAAAGGCTGTGGTATATGTGACTTGTCTATGCATTGCTTTGAAACCTTCTGGGATTCTAGAACTATTTCAAAATAAAAACTTTAAGAAAACCAAACAAGTCATTCACTTTTAATATTTCAAATTAGAAATTTCCCCCCAATGCAATGAATCATAGTCTTGGTTTAATTTCTACTTATGTGTGAATTATTTTCTTTTCTTCAACTGATGTGTGCTTGAGCATCAGTTTCAAAATAATTCAAAAGGAGTAACTTAGACATCTCCTGGTAACCATTTAAAAAAAAAATACTGTGCTTAAAAGTTAGTTGAAAAAAGGTTTTTTTAAATTTATTTTTGGATTCTATGGCACTGGGAAATTTAACATCAAGGCTCATTCTGAATGGGATTAATGAGTCTGCACACCTAGATAACAAGTCTTTTCAAAACCAAGGTTTTTAAGACAGTGTTGTTTCAAGAGTGTATATATGTATGTATGTGTTAAGTTTTAACTTTTTGTTTTGAAATAAATATGAGTTTACCACAAATTGCAAAGGCAGTACATTGAAGCTCCATGTACCTTTCACCAATCCCTTAGTGATTACATCTTGTATAACTATAGTCAAAATCAAAACCAAGAATTTACACTGGCATGATGCGTAAGTATTCAGTTGACTCTTGAAAAACACAGGTTTGAAATGAGAGGGTCCAATATGCAGATTTTTTCAACCAAAAGTGGATCAAAGATACAGAATTCATAGGATGCAAAACCTGTCTATACAGAGGGCTGACTTTTAGCAAACAAACTGCACGGTTTATGTGTGTGCAAATTTTGGTATGAGGTCGTCCTGGAACTACTCGCCTGTATCTCTGAGGAAAGACTGCAACTCCATGCCTTTTTAACATTCATATAGATCTTTTAACCATCAGCTCATTCAAGATTCAGAGCTATATCATTACCACAAAGCTTTACTGATGCCAACATTGTGCCAGTTCAAATGAAGTGTAGAAATTTTACTTCATTTTAAGTACCTTAATCCTCCACTGTTTGTAACATAATTGTCCTCTGCACACACTTGTAGCCACATCAGACAATGTTATACTTTTTGCTTTGACTGTCAAACATAATTGAGAAAACTCAGGAGGAAGAAAATGCATGCAGATTTGTTCTATTATTCTTTATTCTTAATGTTTTGAGATACACTCTGTTATTAATGTCCTTTCTGTATGGTGAACCTTCCTTTGTTATTCTTTTATAGTAGATCTACTGGCAAAAAACCCTCAGTTTTCCTTCAGTGTAGACTGTCTAGATCTCCCTTTCATTACCGAAAGATACTTTTGTTGGATATAAAACTCAAAGCCGATAATTCTTTTATTTTAGCACTTGAAAAGTGTTGTGCCACATTTTTTCTTCTTTTTTATGACTTGGGGTCTCACTCTGATGCACTGTCTGGAGTGCAGTTGCATGATCACGGCTTACCGTATCTTCAACCTCCTGGGCTCAGGCAATCCTTCCAATTCAGCCTCCTGAATAGCTGGGATTATAGGCACATGCCACCATGTCCACCTATTTTTTTTTTTGTAAAGACAAAGTCTCACTATGTTCCCCAGGCTGGTCATAAATTCCTGGGCTTAAGCAATTCTCCCACTTCGGCCCCTCAAAAGAGCTAAGATTATTGGCGTGAGCCAGCGTGCCTGGACTTAGTTCTTTTTTTCTTTTTCTTTTTTCTGGCCACCATGATTTTCCAATGAATATGACAATGTTGTTTGAATTATTATTTTTTTCCCTTATAAGTAAGATGGCTAATTTTGTTGCTTTCAGGGTTATTTCTTTCTCTTTAATTTTCAAAAGTTTTATCATGATGTGTCTTGGTGTGGCCATCCTTTCGTTTAGAATAACATTATTTTTGAAATGTTTTCTATGCGTTCCATACGTATAGCTAGTAAATTCATTAAAACTTCCAAATTCAAAAGGCGTACTGTATGTCACAAAAGTCAGACTGTATCCATTTATTCTGCTATTTATTTATTTATTTTAGTCAAGTTGTTACTTTTTTGCCCAGGCTGGAGTGCAGTAGCAGGATTATGGCTGACTATAACCTCCAACTCCTAGGCTCAAGCAATCGGCCCTAGCAGCTGGGACTGAAAGAATGTGCCACCATACCTGACTAATTTATTGATTTTTTCCATAAAGACAAGGTCCCACTATGTTGCCCAGGCTGTTCTCAAACACCTGGGTTCAAGAGAGCTTCCCATCTTTACCTCTCAAAGTACTGAAATTACAGGCAGAGGCAACCAGCTCAGCCCTTTTCTTCTACTTCTTACTCCATACAACTTATGCATGGCAATGAACTCTTGTGTTCCAATTTGTTTTTAGTCACTCAAAATTTTAAGATGAAAGGTTAAATACTGACCTACCACTTCTTTGGTACTTACAAAACCCATACATCATAGTTTCCTTATATTTCCATTGAACAGTTATTTTCTTTTCTAACTTCAAAGCAATCAGTCTGCCAGATCAGAACTTTCTTTGTGTTTTTTTTCCCCTTCTTCTTAGTTTCTTCTCACCACCACAAAACAGCAATCAGGCCTGTAACATAGCATGCACAGGGAAGTGTGACTTTTTAAAAATGTCATCCCCTGCCATCACTCCCAGAAATTAAATAGAACATGTAGGGTCTTGAATCTGAGTTGTTTGCTTTTGTTTTTTGTGATATAAAGAATTTTCATATAAATAATAACTAAAATTTTTTATTTTAAAAGATTTTTGAGTACTACTGCTTGAGTGGTTGAATGATAATCCGAAAAAGTATATATGAACTACAGTATATAGTTTGTCTAGAAAGTACAATATACATGAAGAAAAAAATTCCTTTCAGAGTCACACTATAAACTTAAGGTATATTCAAAACTGGTATTCCATGTTATAAAGTATATGTTTAAACCGGAAATGACTGATCCACTCTGAAATGATTATATAAGCAACATTATAATTGCTGCAGTATTATAAGACTACTTCCATGGATGATCAAGATGGAGCACCTTCGGAAATTTGTTAGCAAGAGAATATTAATATGGGTAAATGTAATTTCTAAATATACTATTAGAGTCTTACATAATGCTTAAATATACCATATGTTCTTCTAGGAATAATAGAGTGTCTTTAACCCTCAAATACATTTGTTTTTCTGAATGTTAAGGTAATATTTTGAAGAACTTTCGCGAAATTTTTTTGTCTTTGCAATTAAATTTTGAGAATTTATTAGGTTTAAGGAACTAATTTTTAAAATATTGATAAGTTTAAAAAATATTTATTTCATATGAATTATAATCTTATTTTTCTTACATTTGACTCAAAGTGAGAAGAGACAGAAAAGCATAATGAGAGTTAAATGCTAAGTGTCAACCACTGTTTTAAGAATATGAACAATTAATCATTTCATTCTCAAGATTGATTTGTGAGATATATTTCATGCTCGTTTGCAAGATGAGAAAATTTAGGTACCAAGATATATTAACAGCTAATGAGCCAACTTTATATATTCATATATTTGAATCTAGAGCCCACATTTTTAGCCACCATACTATACAGACTGAAATGAATATAAAGATTCAAAATGTTAGAACCTTTTCTATTGTGCAATCTTGAGCAACTTAACCATTTAGCACTTATCAAATATGAATAAAAATGCCTAATGTAAAAATTACTATGAAGATTAAACACAGGTTAATCAAAACTTCTGCCCTACCTAAAGGTAAAGAAATAGTATCTATTGTTATGCTGTTTTAATGTTTTATTTCTAAATATACAAAGTTGACTTCTGTTTGAGTGTTTTTCCTCCTGTTAAATTCGATCAACATTTCTTTGAAATACCGTCACGCTCTTTTTCCCCAACATGACCTAATGCATTTTCCCAGTCCCCCTCATCTCTTTCTTCCTATCTCCATCTTCATCTCTTTCCCCAAGAGCCTCATATTTGACATTTGTGTGTCATACTTTATCAACAGTCCTCCAAGACAAACCCTGTCCTTCTGTCATCTTAAATGACCTGAAACATGTTGAGTTCATTCATCAATTTACAGTTTTGTTCCTGTTGTTTTCTCTGTCTGGAATGTGTCTGTCCAGTTTCCTCTCTACCTGTTCAAATGTTCAGAACTAAAGGTTTAGTTGATCCCTGTCTATTTAACAAAGAATTCCTCTCTATTTCCTTTGACAGTATAATGCAGTATCCTCTTCTAAAGACCAACAGAAGATCTCTGAACCCCATTGTAAGAAACAACTGTGTTCCCTTTGAGTATTTGGTTTGTTTTTAACTTATACTGCCAATCATGTAATAGTTTTTTGTGTCTACATTTACATGGTTTTCAGGAATTCTGAGCCCTAATCTGCGGTCTATTTAAGCAGCTGTAAAATGTTTCGGAATGTGCTAATTACTACTTTAACTTGATACATAGATTAATTAACTTTGTTGTCCCTATTTTTCCTTTATTCCTTTATATATATCTTACTTTTGCATATACTATATTTTAATGGCAAAATAAAATTTTATCCCACAAAAAGCCATCCTACAAAAGGAAATTCTTGTAAAAATCATTTTAAAAAAAGAAAGTAATATAACAAATTTAATATTATCTGAAAATAAGCATCTAAAGGCAACTACTTCAAATACTGGATAAATTAACACTAGTTTTTAAAATAAATTTTGCATTTATGATTATTTAAACAACCTTAAAATGTATTAGAGCATAATTTTAAGTTATGCTTTTCAAAATCAATATCATGAGAATTTTTGTCATTGTTAATCTTTGAAAACATGATGCTTAGTTGTTTTATAATAATCTAGCATATGAATATAGTATGATTAATTTAATTATTCTTATATAGCAGAATATTTATGCTGAATTTAATTGTAAGCAGCTTACTACTATGATAAACAAACAGCATTGTGTCAAACATCTTAATTGCTAAACCTTTCACCTCATATTATTAATGAAAATTAAAGTCTTAATTTATGTTATGCATATTTCTAAAGTTATTAATACTTGTTGCCAAATTTCTCTCCATACAAGTTCCCTGTTCACTAGACGATTGTGGGCACTGTAGTTATTTTTATATTTATATTACATGCATTTCTATAAATATCTACATTATCTTTAGAAGAAAATGTAAAAATATATGGTTTACTATATAAATGAGTGAATATATTGTCAGTTCAGATTTATTTATCCTCCAAAATCATATATGAATAATATATCTACAACACTATTTTATAGCTTCTTTGTTCTGTGTTCTCTTTTTTAGAAAAAATTCTTTTTTTAACATTTATATTATATTTATCTCCTGAAATAGGTTGAAAGACTGCATTTAAGAAGATACTATGTGTGTTATGTCTTCTAAATCTCTTCATTCATTTACCTATAGAAATATAGTTAGAAGTCAGAGTATACTTGGTTGACAATTATACTTTACAGTTTATGCATGCACACATACACACCACAAATAGAAACTTTTATTAAAAAGTAGTATAAAGATTGTAAAGAGACTACAAATAGCTATAGATTCTCTTTCTTGTCATTGACCCAACGTCATGACAACAAAAAATTATCTTTCCCCACTCTTTCCTTATCTGAGAATGTTAGACGGTGACAGCATCACAGCAAGTTCCTTCCCAAATTCAGTTTATGACATCTCATGTATCACCCATCAGGACACTGAATCTGTAGAGTTTCCAAACAACATGACAATGAGAGCATTCAGTTGTCATATCTCAAAACACTGCAGTACAGGTATATATTCTTGTATGTGTAGAACATACAAGAATGTGTAGAACATACAAGAATGAGTGGCGTCAAATGGCAAGAATTCTTTGAGGAGAATGAAGCTGAAATGGGGTCATGCCAAACCAACAGTATTGATTGAATTACATTGAGATGAAATGAACAAGCTCAGTAAAAATGATCACAGTGAATGCCCAGATTGCAGTCTCTAAATATCTCTTTCCACTCAAAGTAACCAGTATTTCTTGGAGAAAGAAGCAAAAGTGCAAACACACACACACACACACACACACACACACACACACACACACACACACAGGCGTCAACTAGAAGACCATCCCAGTGGTCAAATGACAAGGATATTTGCTACACTGATAAGAATAAAAACTGTGAAGGACAGAAACAGATCAAAATAGAGTTAGGATGAAGCTTCCCCTAGTTTCCTGAATATGTTTCTACTTGTCTATCTATTTTTCAGTTTCTAAAAATAACTCCTTTGCTGGCATTGCTTCAATTATTTCCTATGTCCATCTTTTTTTGTATGTTTTGTGCATGCTCACTCTCATTTTTAGAGGTGCTTCAAAATCAATGGATAGAAACATGTTTCCAATCTCCCATATTTAACCATATGAAGACTGGGTCTCAAATGTACTCTTTATAAGTTTTTAAGAAAACACACATAAACACACACACAAAATCTGACAAAAATAATGTTGAAAAAGATTTGATTTTTTTTGAATAAAGGTGGTGTGACCTTTTCTGTTTTTTACATTTCATTTTTCTCATGCACTTATTTTAATATTGTATTTGAATGGAAAAGAATAGAGAGAATTTGATTACATCTTGGGAACTAGTTTTTTTCTTTTAGTGATTTATATCTGTACCATCTTTTGTATTTTCTTATTCACAGTACAAGTTGGACAGTGAATTCAATTAGAATTTCTTAGATGCTGTAGTGCGTGTAGAAAATCAATCTGCATATCCACCCCACTCTTCAAGATACTTTAGTAATATATTGTTTGTGGTCATATTGGATCATACTGTCATCTGATTAGGAGATAGTCATTATGTGGGGAAATAATAAAGAGAAAGACATAGTAATAAAGAAAGACAATGGAGACCAGTAGAGAGTAATAAAGAAAGACAATGGAGACTCAGCACAGGTTAAAATACTGGCTCTATCCTAAGTGCAATTTTATTGAAACATTTAACTCTGTCAGTTTGTCTCTTTACTTTTAAAATTATATAGTTGGAAAAGATATATAATAACTCTCTGTTCATAAATTTTCTGTGATTCTTTATTGCTGAAACAAACTATTCTACATACTGATTTTATGTCAAAATATTTTATATCCTTGGAATGAAAGGGTGTTATTTAGGAAAGGAAAATCTATAAAGCATTTGCAAGTTTCACTATGGATTTTTAACTTGAATCTTGCAATCCAAAATGTCAAGTTTAAAGGTACTAAAGTAGAGCATTACCTTTTGAAAATGGAATTCTACTTACTTTAAAGTTTATTCCAAAATACCACATATACTTTTAACATCTGATTATATAATAATCTAGTTCTTATATAAATCACCTAAATCTGCAAGGATTCCGCAAACTTTACTGTGCCTAACTTCCACCTGTGACTTGGTCAGAAATACAAATTCCTAGACTCTTCCCAGACATTATGATTCAGAAAGCTAGTGTAGGACCAAGTTATCTATACTGTTATTGAATAACCAGTCAATTCTGAGGTATCAATGTATTGTCTTTCGAAAATGATGGCTAAATATCTCATTTGTAATTTCTATAATAATATTGACAGATAAATCATTAGTTTTGAACATATGCATATAAAGAGATAATACATTTCTTTACATAATCCAACCAAATACCTCTTACTTGCATTTAAAAATAAGGATAAGAATATTAAGCTTTGAGTGTCAAACTATGTCTTTTTGGCACACATTACATTGATTTGAAGAGAAAATACAGGTTTAAAAACATTTTATAATGATCTGATCATTTTTTTTTTTCCTGCAGAAAGGCCTTTACTGGGCAGACAGGGTGTGTGCCTAATGCCAATGGACCAGGGCGATGGGAGAGGGCACATCCTGCGAAGGAGCAGAGGTGGCAGCCCTGTCCAGGGACCTCAGCCTGAATGCACTAAGGGCTGACCCCTCAGAGAGACTCAGGAGAGGTCCGCCCACAAGGACTTCGGGCCTCTCCCTCATAAAGACACCACCCCTGGCATGGGGTGCATGGCCCTTGTTCTCATACGTGTCTTGGCAGATCTCAGGGAGGACGTGAGGTGGGGTGGAGCCGTGGGAGGGCCCTTAAGGGAGGGAGAGGGGCATGGGTGGTGTGATGAACATGGGGTGGGGTGAGCTACTTTCTCCCGGGGCCTCCAGGGCTGCCTGCCGCCGCATGTAAGAAGGAATGCCCATCTTGACGTTGCTGACCGTGGTCGGGTGGTACCAGCGCATAACGAGTTTACCATCTGGGCCCACCAGCAACTTCTCAAAATTCCAGCAGATGTCGTGGGCCTTCACGGGTTCCCAGAAGAGGCAGTCAGGGGAGCCCAGGAACTCCGAGGTGGGAAGACAGGGGTTCTTCAGGAAGGTGCAGAACTTCTACTCTTTCTCTCGGTTCACATCTCCTTTCTCCAAAGGCTGGAAATTGGGAACGTAGTGCCCGCTGGGGCGGACATACTTGAGACTGGGAAGGATTTCAGAGTTCTCTCCTGGTTCTTGTTTTCCGAATTGGTTGCAGGGGAAGCCCAGAGTGACCAGACCCAACGGGGCCAGCTCCTCCTGTAGTGCATTCAGTTCCACGTACTGGCCCATCAGGCCTCAGTAGCTGGCCACATTGACAAAGAGGACGTATTTGCCTGCGTACTGCTCGAAGGGGATATACTCCTCCCCATCAAAGGTGAGTGCTCCGTACTCGCAGATGGTGCCCCTCACGCCGCTGTGACAGTCCATCTTGGACTTCCCCTGCCTGTGACTGGGCGGTGCGAAACCGACCAGGAGCAGGGAGAGCAGGCAAGACGAGCGCAGTAGCCCAGCGGGGTCGGGGCCAGCGCCGTCTCCATGTTTCCTTCTTGATCTCCATCATTACTCCGGTAACTGGTTATACTAAATTATTATAATTTTATGTTGCCTTGGAACGTATTTTAAATCTAAGCTAGACTTTCTCATACCAGTAGCAGGGCTCAATCACCTTTGACACAACTTTCAGTTCTCCACCTCCTCCCAGTGATTCAATGTGATCAGTCTAGACATCTGCCTTATGCCACTGCCTCCTGGTGACCACCTCCTTATGGAGTAACTAGACTCAACCTGCTTGACTCAGCCCACAGACCTCACTTACTTTCCACATGGACTGTGTAGATTTGCAACAATGACCTCCCTTCTCAGAAAGAGCATGTCTTCTGAAACTTGTGGCTACTTGCCTTAAATACAACACTTAAAATTCCCCATTAAAAAAAAAAAATACATGCTTGAGTGATGCCTTGGGTCCCAATAAAGTCTCTGGCCCTCATGTTCCTTGCTCTTCCTCTTCCTCTCTTTCTCCTCACCAACTAGTGAAGTGCATGCGTCAAGGATGGCTCCCCCTTTCCCCTTGGTCCTGAAAGGTGTGCTGCCCTCTTCTTTCTGGGATCTGAAGTGATAAAAAACTTCTTATGTTATTTCATGTAATTTCACTTATGTTTTGTTGTGTTGTCTTCTCTATGTCTCATTTGACCAACATACTCGAACCGAATTGTCTTCCCAGTCAGAGCTTTCCTAGGGAGTGGGTTATGGCCACTATCAAGAGAAGACTTTGGGACCAAATCAGGGGAAAATGCAACATTGGCACAAGCTGTTTCTTAGATATGAAACATTAGGCTGCTGGATTCTGCTGCTAAAAATCAATGTTGTTAATGTGTGATCAGATTTCTCCTCCCTTGTTTGGGCCCAGTGGGCCTTATCTTGGAGTGATCTCACTGGTGCCAAACCCTAGGCTATGCAGTTCTTTTACCTTGACTTCACTCAGAGAGACAAGCGTGAAGTGAGGACTCCTTTCAAAGTATCTAACACCCTCCCAGAGCAAATGTATTTTATTAAATATTCTGCAATTATGACTCTGGGTCAATATGGGCTAGATATAAAACCCTACTTTAAGTTTCTATATTTGTCAAATGATGAGTTTAAAAATATCTTCCATTAGAGGTGGACAATCTTGCTTCTAAGGTATGCATAATATTCTATATGAATATGTCACATGCCTGACTATGATGACAGAATAAATCATATACTGACAACATGATGGTAAAGATTTATTTATAATCATCACAAATATTTTCTGTTACTCAACTTTATTTTTAAAAATACAGAATCAAGACATCTGGTTGGAAGTTCTGCTGATTATTAAGCTTGGTTGAAAGTTTCTAATTGTTTTAAAAACAAATGTTAGTTAGAAAGAGTTGAGCTAAAATCGTCACTTCTATAGTATTCTCCATAGCATTACATTACACTGAAAAGGTGTTCTGAAGAAAAAGTTAATTAATTTATTTGGAGACGGTGTTTTTCAGCTCATGCTTCAGAAAAGTAAAGAAGACTAAAAGATCTGTTTCCTTTATTCTAGAACCAAACAATATTAATCAAGTCATAAAATGATATTTTCATAAATAAAATGATACCATAATGATTATATTGTCTTTACATTTTATCTCATATGTATATGTGTTTTAAGTCATGACCAATATCTCATAGAAGGAAGCGTAGTCTGTCAATTAAATGGAGTTTGTTTTATAAAGTTTTTAAAGCAGTAGTGTCATCTAGCTATTTTTTAAATTCTATATGCCCTGAAGAACTAATAAACTTCATATGAAGCATATTAATACATAATTATTCACAAATTCTATTTTTTTCAATTAATTTCTTGCTTATCTAAAGATGATAAAACAAAGAAGCAGAAATACTGAAAGTTCTGGGAAAGAAAATCTCAGATGTTTGACCTAAAAATATAACTATATATTATTTAATCTTACCCTTTATCTTGACTAAGAAGATGACGTATTTGAGCTCACATAGCCAAATGGCAAAGCATAGAACATACATCTAAGTTGTGTGACTGCATATCAATTCAACCACTAACCTAGACACTGCCCAGTCTACATGAATGGAAATGAACCACTGAATATAAGAAGGGGATATATTTTAAATACATTATTTATTATTTTTAACTTTGTTGCACACAAAAAATTTGAGACAATGTTTACTTTATATAAAAATATGACCAGATTACAAAGATTAAAAATGTACAAAGTAAAAGGAAAAAAATTGGTGTGCAATATAGACACATCAATAAAAGTGCACACAAAAATCACCTCCTTGCATAATACAGGTTAGTTATGGCTTTGACTTTGCTTTGACAGTCAACCAATGCTAGGGAAACCTGACTTGTTCAAATAATTCAAAATATCCATAAGATAAAAACAAGCCAATGGTTGGGCGAAACACAAGCATTCTTGATACCAAGATCAGAAAGAAATAGCACAAGGAAAAAAACGATATATAAATTATATCTTTGCATAATTCACAAGTTAGGATGTCTGGATTTAACTATTTAAGATCAACCTATTTTACTAAAAAAAGACCTAGATAATTCTACAGCTGAAATAAGTACATACAGAGCTTCATATTATATATATGCATAATTTATATGTAAATTATATGTATGCAATTTAAAGGCTTAATTTTTTTGTTACCAGTGTTACTAAAATATAATATAAAAGTACTTAATTTTTCTTTGTTTGGATTTATAAGAGGCATAACATTTTCCTTTATGGGAACCTCAGCTGTTAAATTGAAGAGGCTTATTCCAAAACAAGACGTGCTTAAAGAAGTGAAAGAAGAAAAAATCATTTGACTGTCAGTCAAATGAATGAACCAAAAATAGAGAGAAGCTTAAAATGTTTATAGCTTTATTACAATTTTTACAGAAATTGATCCAGTAGTGTGCTATAAAGTAAGTTTCAACAAAATACACATATTTAAATTACACAGGTTATGTTTTATGACAACAATAGAAATAAACTATAAATTTTCACCAGAAACAAAGTGAAGAACAACAAAACAGCAACTAGACGTCTTAGCTTTACAAAAATTGAACAATATAGTTTTACAGAATTAACTAGAAGTTAGATAAAAAATAAATCAGAAAAAATGTAAACTACATTATAATGAAGATAAGACATAAAAATCTGATCAGCTTGATCAGTGATAGAAGGAAATGTATATCTTTCATTTCATATGTTACAGAAGATGTCTGAAAATCAGTGAACTTAGCTTCCATCTAAATAAGTTAGGAAAAAGCCCAGAAAATTAAACCGAAATGGAACAGCAGGAAGATAATAGCAGAAAAAAGGAACAGAGTGGAACACCAAAAAAGCTAAAGTTGTTTTTTATGACAATATTAATCAAATTGACATATGTTTGGTTCATTCATTAAGAAGAAAAAAGGGAAAGTACAACTTATCCATAGCAAGAATGAGAGAGGAGGCATCATTGCAACCTTACCAACATTTAAAATATAATAAATGGTTATTTTGAGCACATTATGGACAATCTATCAATTCAAATGAAATAAATTTATTGGCTGGGTGTGGTGGCTCAAGCCTGTAATCCCAGCACTTTAGGAGGCTGTGGTGAGAGGATTGCGTGAGCTCATGGGTTCGAGAACAGCATGGGTAACTTGGCGAGATCTCATCTCTACAATAAAATAAAAAAATTAGCCAGGCATGGCAGTGCCTGCCTGTAGTTCCAGATACTTGGAAGGAACTCAAGTATCTTTCCAAGGTGGAAGGATCCCCTGAACCCGGCAGATTGACTCTGGGGTGGCCATGAGCGAGCCACTGAACTCCAGCTTGTGTGACAGAGTGAGACTCTGACTCAAAAAAAAAAAGGAAATAAATATATTTAAAAATAATATACTAGGTGAAGTGGGGACCAAAGGGAAGCCCAAACTTTGCCTCCTCTACAATAACCACTTATCTACTAATCCTGAACTGTATCCCACATATTTAAAAAAATAAACAGATTAAAAATAATTCACTGAAATTAATAGAAAAATAAATAGAAAATTTGATTAACTCAATATTTATCAAATTAAAAGTGTAATGGAAAAAAATAAGCTTAATATTGCAAAAGAAATTTGACCTTGTATCAGAAAAATAACAGACCACGATCAAGTGGAGTTATTTAGATATGCAAGCTGGGTTTGATATCACAAAATCTAAAAGTATAATTCACCAAATTAACAGGTAAAAGAACAAAATTGTATGATCATCTCAATAGACAAAGAAAAAAAGCACTCGGTTTAATTTTATACACATTTATGATAAAGCTTGCAATACATTAGGAATAAAAATAAAGCTCATTTTTGTCAAAGATTGTCTACAAGTACACTCACAATAAAAGCCACACTTAATGATAAATGTTGAAAGTTTGTCCTGTATTGAGAAAAAAAAAAGCTAAGGTCATCTTCTATACTCATCATCATTTAATATGCCAATGCAAAATGCAAAGTAATGGAATAAAAGGCATAAGAAATGAAAAGGAAGAAATAAAAATGTCATTATTTGAAGCCAAAAAATTACAGACCATTAGGATTAATGAGAGAATTTAGCAAGGTTGCTGAATTCAAAGATGAATATATAAAAATCCATTACATTTCTCTAAATCCCAAAGTCAACAAAGGAAAAGAAAGAATTGAAAATGATAACAATTACCTAAACATCCATAAAAGTAAAAGAACCAAAATCTACATTAAAAACTGCAAAATATTATTGATATAAATGAAAGAAGCTCTGAATAAATGGAGAAATATACTATACTTATGAATCACAGATTTTGTTAAAAAGATGATATTTCTTCCCCATTTGAACAACAGATTCAACACAATACACTGCTTTTATTTTTATTAACAAAATGATTCTAAAATTCATGAGAAATTCAAAGACCAAAGAAGAATCAAGGCAATTTTGTGAAGAAGAGGAAGAAAAAATAAAGAAGAATTTACACTATAAGAAGGACTATGTATGAAGCAGTAATGATTTAAGACATTGTAACTTTAAGCAATGATAGATGAATACACCAATGAAACTGAATAGAGTTCAGAAGCAGACCGATGTATATAATGGTCATTTAATGTATGACTATAGTAAAATGAAGAAAATTTTGCCATTTCAATAAATAGTGCTGTTGAATAGATATGTGTATGCATTTACATTTTTTTGTGTGAATTTCTTTTCCAATAATCTATTTCAAATGAAGTTCAGTTTGAAGTGTCAATGACAAACAAGCTTTTGGGGGATGGGGGAAGGACAATGACATCATAACTTTTGTAAGAACAAATATCTCTTAAATAAGACACAAAAAGCACAAACCATAAAGTAAACAATTGATAAACCTGACTATATTAAAATGTACTTATGTTAATAAAAAAGACATTAAGAGAGTATTAAGGTAGACTGACAGATTCTGAGGATGTACTTGCCTTACATGCATTTGACTTAAGATTCATATCCAAAATATACAAATAATATTTATAAAGCAATAATAATTAGATAGCTCAACAAACTCAAATGAGTACCACTTTATTTTTTTTTTAACTCAGAATCTCTGTTGTCCAGGCTGGATTACAGAAGTAGCATGATCTTTGTTTACTGAGACTTCAACCTCCTCAGCTCAGGTAATCTTTCTGCTTCAGCCTCTCAAGTAGCTGGGCCTACAGGTGTGCACCATCATGACCTGCTAATTTATTATTATCATTATTATTATTTTGTAGAGACAAGGTCTCATTATATTTCCCAGGTCTGTCTCAAACACCTGGCCTCAAGTGATCCTCCCACTTCAGCCTGCCAAAGTACTGAGATCACAGGTTTGAGCCACCATGAGTGGCCTAAGAACCACTTTAAAAAGATAATTCAGCATAATTAAATGGGATTCATTTCTGGGATGCAAGGATGGCTCAACATACACAAGTAAATAAACATAATACATCACATTAAGAAAATGACAGACAAAACCACATAATCATTTCAATGGATTCAGAAATAGCATTTGACAAAGTTCAACATCCTTTCACCATTAAAAAATCTCAGCAAATTAGACATAGAAGAAATGTACCTCAACCCAATAATGGCCATATATGAAAAACCCGCAGCTCACATTATACTCAATGAAGAAAAGCTTACATCCTGAACAAAACAAATATTCCCCTACACCACTTCTATTTAATATCTTGTAGTCAGAGTTCTGAGGCAAAAGAAAGAAATGAAAGCCTCCCAAGTTGGAAAGCAGAAGTTAATTTGCTCTTGTTTGTAGACAATGTGATCTTATATGTAGAAAACACTAACAATTTCACCAAAAAACTGTTAGAAATAATACACAAATTCAGTAAAATTGCAGAATATGAAATAAACACATAAATTAGTAGGATATCTATACCCTAACAGTGAACTATATGGAAAAGAAATCAACTAAACAATCGCATTTACAGTAATTACCAAAAATTTAAAGTACTGAAAAATAAATTTAACCAAGGAGGTGAATGATCTCTACACTGAAAACTATAAAACTCTGATGAAATAAATTGAAGAAGACACAAATAAATGGAAATATATCCTGTTTACATGGATTGGAATAATTAACATTGTTAAAATGTTCATACTACCCAAAGGTATCTACAAATTCAATGCAATCTTTATTAAAATACCAATTACATTCTTCACAGAAATAGATAAAAATCTAAAGTTTGTTTGAAACCACAAAAGTCCTCAAATAGACAAAACAATCTTTAGCAAATAGAACAAAGTTGGAAGCATCACACTACCAGTCTTCAAAATCTACTACAAAGATATAATAAACAAAATAGAACAGAAAGCCCCAAAATACAGTCATGCATCTGTGGTCAAATGATGTTTGATAGAAGTGCCAGAACACACAATGAGAAAAAAAATCAGTCTCCTCAAAAATTGGTCTTGGGACAAATGCATAGTCACAGGCAGAGGATTGAAATCAGACCCTTATCTTACATCATGCACCAAAACCAACTAAAAATAGATTATACACTTAAAAGCAAAACCCCCAAAACATTAATACGGGCAGTTGGTTTTTTGGATATGACCCCCAAAACTCAGATAACAAATTTGCAACTAGACAACTGTTGCATTAAACTAAAAAACTTCTGTACAGCCAAAGAATCAACAGCATGAAGAGACAACCTGTCGAATAGGATAAAATATTTGCAAAATATACGTCTGAAAATGGGTTAATATCCAAGATTTACAAAGAATTAAAACTACTCAATAGTAAGAAAATGAAGAGCCCAATTTAAACATGGGCAAAAGAGCTGAATAAACATTCCTCAAAAGAATACATACAAATGGCCAACAGAGAAAGTGCTCTCCATCACTTATAATCAGGGAAACTCAAATTAAAAGTCACAATGAGATATTGCCTCACATCTATTATTTAAAAAGGCAAATGATAACAGGTGTTGGTGAGGGTATATACAAAAGAGAACCCTCACAAATTGTTGATGAGAAGGTAAATTAGTACAACCACTATGGAAAACATTATGGAAATTTCACAAAAAATCAAAAATAGAACAATTTTATAATTCAGCAATCCCTCTAATGGGTATATAGCCAAAGAAAATGAAATTGATATGTAGACGAGATGTCTGCACTCCCATGTTCATTGCAGCACTATTCAAAATAGTCAAGACATAAAATCAACCTAAACGCCTATTCATGGATGAATAGATTTTTTTAAAACACACTACATATATACAACTGAATACTAGTCAGCTTGAAAACAGGGAAACGCCTAGAGGACATTATATTAAATTACATGAACCCAGCTAAAAAAGACAAATACCACATGGTACCACTCATATGTGGAATCTAAAAAAGGTTGATCTCATTAAATTAGAATGGTGGTCAGCCGGACTTGGTGGCTCAGCCTGTAATCCCGCGCTTTTGGGAGGCTGAGGTGAGTGGATTGCCTGCGCCCGCGGGTTCGAGACCCGCCTGGGCAGCGAGACCTCATCTCTACAATAAATCAAAAAATCAGCCGGGAGTGGTAGCGCATGTCTGTAATTCCAGCTACTTGGAAGGCTGAGGCGGAAGGATCGCCGGAGACCAGCAGGTCGAGGCTGCGGTGGCCGGGAGCGGTCACTGCACTCCAGTCTGGGCGACCAAGTGAGACTCCAACTCAAAAAAAAAAAAAAAAAAAAAAAAAGAATAGTGGTCACCAGGGTCTGCAGCAATTGGGGAGTGGTAGATGTTGGGAAAATGTTAGTCAAATGATACAAAATTTCAGTTAGATAGGAGGCATAAGTACTAGAGATCTCTTGAACAACATGGTGACTTATAGTTGCTAACAGCACATTGTATTCTTGAAAATGCTGACTATGGATGCCAACTCATCTTACCACAAAGGTTATAACTTTTGAGGTAATGCATGTTGCTGATTCTTTAATTTTTCAGTCTGTCCATCTCACATATTTCCCTTGATGCTGCTAACTGTGAGCAAGCATGACTATTTTGGGTGCATTTTTCTTATTTTTATTTTCCTAAAATTTCAAGTTCACATGAAATCCAGTTCCTAAAATGTACTTTCTTTGCTTTCCTTGTCCTTTCCTTGTCCTTTCCCTCTCCTCTCCTCTCCTCTCCTCTCCTCTGATTTGAGATCTTGCTCTATTGATAGGTCTGGAGGACAGTGGCACTATCACAGTTCACTGAAGCCTCAACCTCCTGAGCTCAGGAGATCCATCTGTCTCAGCCTGAAACTGCAGTTGTGTGCCACCATGACTGGCTTGTTTGTTTGTTTGTAGAGACTGAGGCTCATTATGCTGTCCAGGCTGGTCTTAAATGCCTGGGCTCAGGCAATCCTTCCACTTAGGCTTTGTAAAATGCTGGAATTACAGATGTGAGCCACCACGCCTGACCCTATACTTTTCATTTTTAAAATGAAATTATTATTCTAGCAATTATCAGATTTCCATATAACTTTAGATTATATTCTTATAATATTTAGGTCATTTGTCTTTTTAAAAGTTTTATTTGTGAATTTGTTCACTATTCCAGTATGTTTAAAAAAGACTATAAGGAAGTTTTTCATCTCCAGATATTTTGGGGATGATGGTGAAAATCCATTGAGGGGGTTTGTTTATGTTTGGGGAGATATTTGTTGGAAAAGAACCAGTTTGCCACTGACATTTGTGTAGTAGTGGTAGAAAAACAGAAGACTCCAAAACTAAGTTGATGTTCAGCAACAATGAAGGCGATATTGCCATCCTTCCCATAGTCTCCAGGGACAGGTAGATTTTGTCACATTGGTGATAAACTATTTTGTGTTTCACTTGTAATCTACATAGAAATCCTTTTATTCTAATGTAATTAGACAATCAGTTCAAATAGAAACTGATCAAGTTCATACAGGCAATCAATAGTGTTTTAAATGTATTTTCTCCTAAACTGAAGAATAACATCAGGTTTATTTTCTTATTTATTTTTACTAGTATTGAAGTATATTCTTGTTATATCTGAAGAAGTTTCCTGGGCTCAGTGCTTTTTCTAACTTTTGTGGTCCAATAATTGCATGTTGTAGTAACTCTTAAGTGGTAGTACTGTAGACAGGAAAAGCACTGACAGAGAGTTGTGAAATACTGAATGCTGAGATGTTCACTTGTGTAAACTCTTTTTGTTGCCAACAGTTGTTTTTAATGCTCACCATCATTGTCATGATTAGTTTGCACAAAATTTATGTCCTCTAAAACTTGACTTTAATTGAATTTGACTAAAGAATATATTCATTTTATGTCTGTCTTGGTTACCAAGATAAAATATTCATTTTTGCATTTAAAAAAAGAATATTTTCATTTTGTGGATGATGGTATTGAATCTCAGTGATAGCTTATCCAAAGTCATATAGATAATTTGTGACATAGCCATAAGTAGTATTGTTAACATTATATTTCTGAATAATTCACACATGTAGTTTGTTCATTCCTATCAGCCACATAATGAGTAGCTCTAAACATGGAATTTTTTGTTTCTGTCAGAACTGGATTCTGATGTTATCTCGGATTCGCTAGCCATAGGATTTGTGCAATCCTTTAAACCTCTCCAAGCCTCTATTTCGTCTTCAGCAAAATGGAGCACCTAATTAATAAGGTTGTAGAAACATGTAAATGAGTTTATATACATAATGTGTTTAGTTTACTTATAATTTTACTTCTGTTTAAGACAAATGTATTTATATTTCACTACAATGTCTTATTTTTACCATGAATTAGTTGGGAAACATCTTAGATTATGGATGAGACCATAAACAACAAACTAAATATAAACAACAAATTAAAAAAACAGCAAACTAAATTATAAAAGGTCTTATGTTTTTTCAAGATACAATCTGTTCCTCATTTTTTAAAAATGAAATTACCCCAAAACCCAGTGAACAGAGTAATAGCATCATAATTACTTTATTAAATAAATAAGGCATTGAGTTTATGGTAAATGATAATTAATGCAAACAGAATAATAGAAAAAATAATGTCACAATTTGCAGTGAAACTAAAATTATATTTTCAGGATAATGCAGTGTTATGGGGAATACTTTGGGTTAAGGATAACATGATCTTATTTTTTTGAATTATAAATACATTGGAGTCAGTAAGTTTTTAAAATTAGAATCATTGCTTTCACCAATTCTACTTTTGCTGCTCTACTTACTTAAGATAATTAATAGTGCCTGTTTTTTTTTCTGTGTCGATTATAATAAAACATTGGCAAATTTAGAGTTAATTGACTGAGTAAAATTTAACTCAAAAGAAAGTCAAAATTGAGGAATGACTGAATAGGGAATTACCCAGAGAGTTTCCAGCTTTTCTTGTTTTAGATCAGTAGCTGAAACTTGGAGAGTGTGCTCTTGCTACCGTGCTTAAAAAAGTACACTAGGATGCCAAGATCAACTGCCAAAAAAATAAAGCAAATAATAATAACACCAAACATCAAAAGCTACTTTTCACAGTTCTTCTGTGAATCTGAGGATTATAAAAACATTATTTGTTATAGTCATAACAAAGAAAGTGTCAGGCAAGAATAATTCTGAGGTTTTTAAAATTTCCACTCAAATGGGACCCTAGATTAAAATGTTAAAAAAAAGAGAAGTTAACACATTTAAGGTGCCAGGATGAAGGATAATTGCTGGTGAAAATTCGACTTTTGAATTATAATTCAACAAACACATTCATAATACTAGCTTTAAGGTGTTATTCTTGTGTGGTGTGGCTTTTAGATAGTATAATATTTAGCTTAGTCTGTCCTAAGTACATATCTCTGAATTTAGACCATGAATAGAATAATTGCTTTCAATCATCTCTAACTTCCATTTTCCTACTCAGAGTGGTGTAGAGAAAACATGAGAGTTTCATGAACAGCTCTACATATTTTTTCAGCCTTTTAAACTGAAATAATTTACCCATCTGGAGAAATAGAAAAATCTGTAGAACAGAAAAATCTATAATTTAGAATTAAAAATACTAGTCCTGCAAATCAGGTTAGAAATATAATATGTGAGCCAGATGTGGCGGCTCACACCTACAATCCAGCACATTGGGAGGCCAAGGCAGGAGGATTGCTTGAGCCCAGGAATTCAAGACCACCTTGGGCAACACAGCAAGACCTTGTCTCCACAAAAAATAAAAAAATTAGCCAGTTGTGGCGGCATGTGCCTGTAGTCCCAGCTACTCAGGAGGCTGAGGTGGGAGGATCACCTGAGCCCAGGAGACAGAAGCTACAGTGAACCATGATAGTGCCACTACACTCTAGCTTGGACAACAGAGTGAGACTCTGACTAAAAAACCCCAATCTCTCACACACACACACACACACACACACACACACACACACACACGATATGTATATAAGTATCTTCTGCCATAGCGAACTTTCATAAGGTGTAGACATTGCTTTTATTAATATTGCACTGTCTTTGTAAGTAGGCTTCAGCCCTAGAATAGGTTATATACGTTGCAAATGGTTTGACTCTTGCTATTTTTGCAAGCAGTCGAACACATCTACTAATAGACTAATTAATATACTAGAAAAATGAAAGAATAATATCAGAGGTCACAGTTTTGGGGAGGAAAATTAGAATAAAGTATTAACCAATTACCACTTTTGATTGTGAAGAGATTATTTGTGAACGATAAATTCTCAGTAAGGAATATGGAACAAACTGGTAATTTCATAGCAGGAAACTTTGCTTGGAATTCTTAGTTTTAGTTTTAAATAACAATGCATCCATACATTTTAATGTAATTTGGAGTTCATAAAAGAAATTTTATTCAAATGGTTTGAATAATCTTAATCATGGAATTTTAAATTGTCTTTTCTTAACACAATCTTACTTCATATTTTCATAAACAAAATACATGAGTTTTATGCATTTTCATCAATGTCTGTGTTATTTCAGACTACACTATGGCTATGTTATAAATGTGAATAGTATTTGCTTGCTTATTAGTTTTACAAAAGGCAAGTAAATAGATATTTCTAAAGTCACTGGCAAATAAATCATTTCTTATCCAGTAGTGTAATTCTGATGAATTAAGAGTTATTTCTATTATAGTTTTATTATTTAATGACTACATGACACAATTTTGAGCACCCATTATTTGCCAGGCATTGTGCTAGGTGTGAGGAACATGTAGATTAGTAAAATCTGCTCTGTGCCTGATCTCCTAGTGGAGAGAAGTAAACCAGCATTATGCCTTATGTTAGATGGGCATGTATTGTGCTAAAAACAAAAACAAAACACACTTCAAACAAAAACAAATACAAAAAAGGAGAAACAGTATATCAGACCTAGAAGGCAAATAAGGCATTGAGAAGTAACTTCTGTGTCATTGTGGGTAGGATAGAAGGCGGTTAGCCAGGAAGAACTATAAGATATGTTAACACAGTTGTAAGGCAGTCATTTTGATAAATTTTAATATAGCAGTTTTTATACATTCTGAAATCTAGACTGTAGATTCTTAACTATTTTATTATGACCAAAAAATTTGCGAACGATAATTGCTTGTCCCAATTCTGTGCCACACTTCATACTTTAACCTTACTCCATCTGTGATCCTGAAGTCTGAAGGTAGGAATTTTGAAAGGGGGCCCGTACCAAGTTGGAGGTGAGAATCAGAGGGAGGCCAAGACTGAGGAATGGGCTGAGGGTTAGGTTGTGTGTTAGTACTATTTCACAAATTGCAGATGACCCAAGGTCACATATTTACCACTCTTACTCATCTCAGGAAGGAACATCAGTCTTCCAGAAAAAGATTATGCCAGTTTTTGAAATTTTTCTGCCATTTTTTATCTGATTCTCAAATTCTCCATCAATTCCATTAAATAACAGTCACTACCATTTACTTTCAACTAATGAATAGAGTTGATTATATAATAAGTATCTTTGAATTTCTCTAAGCTTTTCTAGAAGTTGTTACCTCATTTTTGTAGGGCTCCTGGGCCACATAATCATATTAGGTAGGGATATGTTAGCATGGAGGATCTGGAAGACCACTGAAAAAATGGAATATATGGTGTGACATAATCAGATTATAGAGGACAACAATCACCAAAGATCGTTCTGGAAAATATGTGTGAAGTAGATAAACTTTTATTTTCGGAAAATTTCATTCCTTCCCTTTTTGCCTTTATTCTCTTTCTCTTTCACAATTGGACAACTAGTGTTCCTAGACTTTCTCTGACAGTACAAGTTCTACCATGGAGCAAGTTCTCCTGCTCCAAGTATATCTGTTTTCTCTTCCCAGTTTCTTCTAGGCAACCCCTGCTAAAGATTTTATTTCACAAAATAAAGATTTTATTTCACAAAATAAAGATTTTATTTATTTTTATTTTATTTGAGTGAAATAAAATCCATCTGTTTACACCATCAAGTTATAATGTAGTTTCACTTTATATTTAATGTAGTTTCACTTTATATTTAATGTAGTTTCACTTTATATTTAAGCCTTTGTCACATAAAGGCATACATATATTTTTTTAAAATTGCATGCAAGTCATATTAATGCAATTCCAAGAGTGCTCCACAGCACACTAATTAATTCAGGTAGAGAGAAAGAGAATCCTGTATCTTATGGTTAAATATGTTTGAAAATATGCCAAATAAACTATCTTGACAACAAGATTCAGAGTCTTAAAAGCAAATATATGAATTGGATAGCTCCAAGAGGGACATATGGTACTGTGAAATTTCCGAAATATTTAAACAGTCTTAAATTTAAAAAAAAGCATCTGACATAATGAGATAAGGGATTCTAATCATATATTTTTACAAGCAAAATATTTTGAATTAGTTATAGGCTTGTTGTATTTTTAAAAGTAGGGATTATTATATTCTTTATTGCAAGATTGGAATTTTATAACACACTTCAAGATTCTAGGAAGTAAAAACAGAAAATTAAAGGCAGAGAAAGTTGAATGGTTTTGACAAACTCATTTCTGTATTTTTAATTTTTTTTTTCCTGATGACAAGAGGAGTCTCTATTAGGTATTTTGGGGTCTAGATTGCATTATCTAATTGGTATTCAGTAAAGAAACACTAGAATATAATCATCTGTACTTTATGAGGAAGCTCAATATATGGAAAAATCGGAAAAATAAAGACCTTTAAAGAGATAGTATTAATAATTGGAAAAAGGGAGAGTAAATTAATTTTCTTGCCTGATAGTTTGACTGAGTTGCTAATTCAATACAAAAGTCACACAGGGGAAATAGCTGATGGAAGACAGTTGCTGGGAATAAAGGAACAGTGGCATCCCAATGTGCTGTGTGGGATGGGGAAGAAGAGTACTGGAGGAAGAAGCTCAGTAGTTAAATACGATTGACATCCATAATAAGAATAAAGAATAACGTTTTTTTAAATGTTAATTTATTACATTGTTGATAAATATTCGATATTACATTAAAACTTTTAGCACCCAGTCTGATAAATAATAATAGATGCTTAGTAAATGTGAGTTTCTTTTCCTTTTCTTACTCTTACAAAGTGTTAAATAATTTTTGAATTAATATCCTGTGTGTGTTTGATTCCTGCTCATTCCTGTCACTTTATAATATTGTCATCAACTGTGGCTCTAAAAAAACAGGAGATTTATACATCCAAATTAAGTATCAAAATCTAAATCTTGTTGCATGCAAAAGGATTTTTCTGTTATTGATTTTAGTTATTAGTCACAGGGCATAGAAGATGCAAGATACGATATAAATGAAGTTCTTTCCATGTAAGAAAGAGTAGAGCACTCTCTGTGAGGTTTGAATGGATTGAAACTAGATTTAAAGTGCTGCCTGGTTTTCTGAGATAAAAGTCAGCATCACCATTTTTAAGCTTTGACCAACAGAAACCACATATTGAGAGGAACTATAAAAAGAGAGGGAGCGTATGCACTACTTTTCATTTGGTGCTTTGAGAGGAGTGTGCTCCATGATCACATGGGGTGATGCTATTAGTAAGAAATAGAAACGATGTTAGGAAGAAAATTAGGAAGAGAACAAGCCTGGAGTTTATGCTCCCTGTTCCTGTTTCCTGTTTTTGGAATGTCGGAACCAGTCATTTCAGGAGATCCAATGGTGAATACAGAAGTGTTAAGAGAGCTAGTGACAGCCGGGCTCGGTGGCTCAGCCTGTAATCCCGCGCCTTTGGGAGGCTGAGGTGAGTGGATTGCCTGAGCCCGCGGGTTCGAGACCCGCCTGGGCAAAGAGACCTCGTCTCTACAATAAATAAAAAAATCAGCCGGGCGTGGTAGTGCATACCTATAATTCCGGCTACTCGAAGGCTGAGGGGGAAGGATCGCCGGAGCCCAGCAGGTCGAGGCTGCGGTGGCCGGGAGCGGCCACTGCACTCCAGTCTGGGCGACCGAGTGAGACTCCAACTCAAAAAAAAAAAAAAAAAAAAAGAGAGCTAGTGACTAGCATGAACCTGATGAAGGAGATGCTGAGGATGGGGAAGTTAAACCTGTGACCATTGTAGAAATCATGGGTACTTGTATAAATCTGATACATGTCTAAATGCCAATAGGGATTACGTTCAGAGGCCAGCTAAGACCTATGGGACAGTATTCAGATAAAAGTCTATTTCTTTCTCAGTAATGATATTATATGTTTCCATCTGTGCCCAGATTATACAAAGGAAACAAAGAAGAGAAAGGAGGGGTGAAAAAATCTTAAATTGACTGGGATTTGAATCTTCCCACTACTAAGTAGAAATGCCAGTCATACCATGCACGAACAATTGAGTTTCATAAGGGGAAAATAATCAGATCAGTTTCTGCCCATCAGAATTATAAAAATAAACATTTATGCATGCTTGGCACTGTTTCTAATCATTTAAAATCTATGAACTCATTTACTTCTCTAAACAACTCTTTGAGATAGACACGATTTCTTATCACCAACTTTAACTGGAGCAAACTTGAGAGCTCGTACACTTAACTGCACTGCATACTATACTTCACAGTGGAAATAGTTCCTATAAATTTATTATCTTGCACATTTATTCTCTTCTTATTTTTCATCTCCACTTTTCATGGGATATATCCTATCTTGAGATGGAATAATAGTATAAAATCACTATGATAGATATAACTGTTATATATCTTGCTTGTTTTATTTTTAACTTGGCCACATGGAATCTTTAGCCTTTTGTGCCCCTTCCCTTGACGATTTTGCTCCTTCATCTTCTATAACTTTCTTGTTTTTTTTTTATTACTCACGTGAGTAAATAAAAGATTTGCACTCTTAATGTCTCATGTCTAATTAGTTGACCTGTGATAATAGACTTTCATGGGATCCTTGTACAAATCAATTTTCAGAGTTTTGTATAGTGAATGAAAGTGAGATGAATGACTCACAAGTTCAAGAGGCAATATAACAGAGTCCAAAATTGAAGTGGATTCATTGAAGGGCATATGCCATGCTGTATTCTGTATATGCCATATACTGATTGTATAAAATAAGTTTATTTTCTTTTACAGGTTAGATGTCAAAGCAAGTATGTAAGCTACTCACTCAGATTATAAAATATAGAAACTTTAACATAGCATAAGATAAGGCATAAACTTTGAAGTTTGACACATCTAAATTGAAGTCCTACTTCCACTAGCTTACTAGTTGCATCATTTGGGACAGTTTCTCTAACTTCTCAAGGCATAGTCTTTTCATCAATAAAGTTAGGGTCGTAATACATAGGTACCATAGCACTTAGGGGGAAGTTATGAAAATACATTATTAAACTTTAGGGGTAAAAAAAGAAAAAGAATAATTGCTCTGTCATCCCCATCATCATCATCATCATCATCATCATCATTATTATCAAATCATCATCTTCATCATTATTACCCAATCATTTTATTCTCCTTCATAAAAGCACATATTTATTGAGTGCTTGTTGCTGAGATAATATTTGTTTAGGCAATTAGCATACATCAATAAACAAAAAAGATAAACAATCCTGCTTTTCTGCTGAGGACATAAACAGATCTCACATAACATATTGAATAAAATCACATAGCTTTTTTTTTTTTTGACTTGGAGTCTCACTCTGTCGCCCAGACTGTAGTGCAGTGGCCGCTCCCGGCCACTGCAGCCTCGACCTGCAGGGCTCCGGAGATCCTTTTGCCTCAGCCTTCCAAGTAGCCAGAATTACAGGCATGCGCTACCACGCCCGGCTGATTTTTTGATTTATTTTAGAGAGGAGGTCTCGCTGTCCAGGCGGGTCTCAAACCCGCAGGCTCAGGCAATCCACTCACCTCAGCCTCCCAAAGGCCGGGATTACAGGCTGAGCCACCCAGCCCAGCTACATAGCATTTTTATAAGGTATTAAATGTCTTGGAAGCCAGCAACAAATACCGCAGTGGAAGCTATATTTTGACAGTCAATTTGAGGAAACAGGGATAAAGTGGGTGTCCTCATTAAAAAGATAATATTTAAGCATATTCTTGAAGGTTATGAGAGGGTTAGCCAGAGGAAGTAGTTTCAAGCAGAGGAGGTAACCAGTGCAAACTTCCTGAGATAACAGCACATGTGAAATTTGAGAAATTGTAGTAGAGGGACACCAGGAGGGCGGGAATGTAGATGAAGTCAGGGAATAACAGTTTGGATAGAGCTTCTTGGTACATTTGGTACAGGCAGGCAACTGTAAGTGCTTTGTTTTATGATGAGTGAGATGAAAGTCCATTGGAGGGTTTGAGCCAAGGGCTGATGATGTATCATCATCTTTCAAAGACACAGCAAATCAGCACTTAAAACTCTGTCAGCAGGTAAAGCACTGACATTGTCTAGTTTCTACATAGTTATAAGAGATCAGAAATTTTGAATTAGCAAATTTCCTTTTAATTGAGGTTCCACTATTTTCCTGTATTTTGCAGTACAATAAATTTAGAAAGAGACATTTCAGAATCAAAACTGATATTTACAGAAAAAAAGAAATATGGATTTTTATTAAGGAATGGGTTTTTATTGAGGAATGGGTTTTATTATATATTATAGTATAATAGTAGAGTTAAACTTTTATGTATCACTTAATCCATGGTCATATATCTATCTCCAAATACTCATCTATAGCCTTGAACATTTTTGTTAATTATCATACTGACATTTCATTGAAGTTTCTTGAATATGTGCTCAAATATATACTAGAATAGTTTGCATATTCATATTTACATAAGCATAACATGTTTAAAAACAGACACAAATCAGTTTAAAATAAACACAAGTGTGTGCTAATTTATCTTTTTAACACAGCTGGATTAAGGATAGTGATTTAAAATATTGAATATAAAACAATTTTACATTAATTTTCTTATTTTTTTCCTTCCCTATTAAGAAATAGATTTGATTTAGAAGCAGTATCATGGTCAGCCTTGATTTATGCTCAGGTAAGAAGAGTTTCAGATTGAGCCACAAATGTATTTTTTTTGTCTGCCTTGCTTGAACAATGGAGCTTGGACAAGAGCAAAATAAGATTGAGTATACTATAAATTTGAGAAAAAACCAAACTCTATTGACTCACCTTCTAGTATAATGCACATTTCCTACCCTCATTTTCTTATATAAAGTATTAATCGTAACTTAGTGACTACTGAAAAGCTACATGTAATCAAAGTTTACTCTACACAGTTTAAAATATTAATATCACCGGTTTTCTATTCATAGACCAAAATTACTCAACTTTTTGCATTTAATCTTTTAGACTCATAGCACTTCTTGGAGTTTTAGAGACCACTTGATGATACCCTTTGTTTAAAATATAGACATTTAGTGAGAGAATGTAACAGATATGCCCACAATTTCACAGCTAGTAAACAGAGTTTGTCCTCAAGTTTTTAGACACATCACTGAATTCTGAGAAAAGCTTCTCTTGACTGGAGTGAAAAAAATAAAGTTATTCTTTTTTTAGGTAGCAGTGATCTGCTATAGTCATTGAATATATGAAGAAAACTTTTGTTATAAAACTGAGGTGATGTGATTTTGAAGGATTAGAGAGGGGAAAGTAAAAATCTAAATGATTCATCAAAAAGCACCTTGGAAGTGGTTAAATCTGGTGACCAAACTGGAAATTCCTTGATGACTCAAGGCCTACTACTCATCTATGCTTGGAAAATTAGTAGAGAATTGAAGGTTTGCCTCAGACAGGAAATGGAACTTAGTGGGTAGTTAAGTAGTAGAGGCCAGCTTTGCAAGTGGAAGAATAAAAACGTCTTCAAGTCAGGAAGCTGACATAAAGTCTTTAGTCTCCAAGAAAAAGATCATCTACTTTGCAAACCTTATTTCCATAGATGTGATTAATTTGAACTGCTATCCCAGAAAAGAGGTGAAGGAATTAGGTGTTAACAAAGAAAAGAAGCCTCTAATACAGGAATAAGATGAAAATAGATTTTGAAACAATGTCCTATTGACTTAAATTATTGAATTTAGACAAATTATCCTATAATAAAATTCAAGTGCAGTGACGTTAAAGTGAAGCACATGTCTTACATCAGGGATGTGTGTGATATATTTGGTAGCCAAAACACTGGAGAGCAAGCTTTTAGTAGACAAAAACAAGGGATGCTTAATATTTTGCAATATGGCAGCACATACAAAAAATTACCCCAACCAAATCTCTAACAGTGCATCATAAAGAAACAATGACACAGTTTAAAGGCGGTCCTTATGGAGAAGACTGTATCCCGAGTGCCCATCTAGAGGAAAACAGAAGATATCCAAACCAAAAAGAGCTTATTCTCTATAACCTAATCCATTTCTATACCCTTATTTGTTTTTATTAATGTTTGGTTAAGTGTTGGAAAAGGCCTGAAATATTTCCTTTTAATAGGTCCAAAGTTTTCTAACCTGAAATGTGAGTTCAAGGTTCTTGTTTATTTCAGACTGGTGCAGTGACAGCCAAAAACAACGATTTGATGAGCTAGGAGTAGTGGATGTGGCAATACCATCTGGTGATGAGGGGTATTTTGACCGCTAATCTTCCAGCACTTCTAGATGAACTCCAATTTAGTATCAACGTACCTTGTTCCAAGTATCCCTTGATGGTGTTTAGTGACTATAATGTGCAAGAAGAGCTGGAAGAGTTGAGCAAAAGTTGTTATAAGAATAAATATAAATCCAAAGCAATTTTGTCTAGATATCTCCATCTCTGCTCTGGGAACTATCGTGATCTGAAGCAGATACCTTCTTCAATCAAAGATCTTTCAAATCTATCAGCTAAATATCACCTATAACCATCCAGTTTAATTTTAGACTATTGGGAACCAGCTATGAGTGGTTCTACTTGTTCAAAGTATTGCTTTAAGTCAGTATGGGGTAAAAACTATGGCACGATTTTATGACTCATGACAAGATTTTTCCTTTTGTCAGTTAATAAATTATTTCTTCATGCTGTCAGCTCAAGCTGAAAACAAAGAAGGGAACAAAAGGTGAGAGCAACATAAGTGTTTATACATCCCAAAAGGAGTAAGTGATCATGGTAGGCTTTCAAAATTAAAATCATATCCCATTTGCACATAATATGTTTTAATCTTATGACCTTTATTCTCACTCAATTTATTGATAAAAAGTATCAAGCCTACATAAATATTTAAAGACATTTTAATATCTGTAACCTCCTTGTGCATGTCGTTCTCTTATGAGGCTTCTGGAAAATTTTCAGAAATGGCTGTGCTCCAAAATTGAAATGCTATGCTAAAGAAGGGAGTAAAGCCCCTTGCTGTACTGTGTACACTTACACTATTTAACTTGTCTTGACCTTATCAAAGACTTTGGAATAAACTCAAAGTAGATATTACTTACAGATCCTATGAATAACTAATGATATGGTTATAAGGTGATTTGCCAAGAAGTATAGCTATTAAGTCTCTAAAGATATGCTGACCGCTGGGGAGTGACCTGCTCATGCAAAATAAATATATTCACTCCTTCAAGGTTTGGAAATTCAATTTACTATAAATACCATCTTAGGTGCCCAAGAAAGAATATACTTATTTCACAACATTGAGAAATGTTCCCCAAATTTGTGTCTAAATATCTTTTGTCTTAGAGTCTATGATCTAGAACTTGTAGAGAGAGAGAGAGAGAGAGAGAGAGAGAGAGAGAGAGAGAGAGAGAGAGAGAGAGTGAGTG
>NW_007250537.1:240404-257435 GCF_000164805.1 Carlito syrichta
TGTGTGTGTGTGTGTGTGTGTGTGTGTGTGTGTGTGTCTGTGTTTGTGTGTGTGTGTGTGTGTGTGTGTGTATGTATGTATTTCTGCTCAGGTAATTCTTCTGATGTGGGTACATAGTATACCCTAAAAAAATACTACAGATTTAGGGCTTACTCTAGACCAATTATTTTAACAGAAAATACAGAGTTATTACCTAAATATGGAAGAACTGGAAAGAAGGAATACTAAGTTGTATCAGATTTCTTGTGACTAGGGCTAGGTTCACTGAGAGGATTCATAGCGTATAGCCATGCTCAAGGATAGGATTGATTGCAGTAAAAGGACATAAAGCAAAATCAGCAAAAAAAGAAGGTGCTTGAATGAAGTCAGGAGGAAACCAGACTTCATCTTCTAGGAGGCTTCTCCTAGTGGAGTCACACAGAATGTGTTTGTTCTCTCAGCAATAATTGTGAAATGTGTTTTACTAGAGACTCATCACCCAATGCCTTTGATGAGGGTAGTCACGCAGGTACTCTCTATCACGTACCAAAATGTCAGACTTCAGAAGGAAAGCAGGTGCTCAGTAGAAACTATAGTATTTACACAAACAGTTTAGGCACAGTCAGTCAGTCTTATCCTGGAATGGTAAGAACCTTCCTAAAATCTAAGTTTCCAGACACAGTTAATGGCTAAACTTGTAACAGAATGTTCTAAGAATAGCTGACACAGGCCTGCTATGTTAATGCTTTTCTGTACATAGGTGTCCCAGAGGTAGCCACCGCAGGAAACAGTTACTACCCCTACAATGAGGGAAACAGTAAAAAGCTGGGATTGTTGAAATTCAGACATTTTGGAGGAGTGGCCTCCTGCCACGAAATTCAGACCTCAGAGTAGATGTACTGCTCAGATGGCCATGATGTCTCTGTGCCAGAGAAAAGACCTGGGAAGCTGGGATTCAAATATCTGGTGGGACATTGGTAACAAGATGGCTGACTGTGGTGTCTCTAAGAGGGCTGGGTGAACTGGTTCACAAGTAATGGGAAACATTTATAGATCAACTTTTGATTCTAGAACAAACTGCTATTGCAAAGGGGAGAAGGAAGGATTCTGAGGCAATGCTGAGAGGAACAGGAAAACAACAGCTAACAGCAAGAAGGAACAAATCCTTTTTCCAGCTCTTCAATCTCCTTGGTAGAACCTAAGGGGATATCTGGCAAAGGAGATACGGTTTTCAGAATTTTAGCCTCAGCATCCCCAGTCTAGAAAGGTGGATTTGGAACTGAGATATTCACTCAGCAGCTGAAACACTGACTTTTCTCAGACTACAAAAACTTAGAACATTTATGAAAGAAATTTATACATTATAAATCGCAATAACAAACATTTTGAAAGATACTGTAGGAGAAACGCACAACACACACTACTACAATGGCCTGTAAAAAGTAAGTCATCTATGAAAAGTAACTTGTGTGTAGCAAATGAGATAACTGTATCCACAAGGCAGCTTCTAAGCCATTTCCATGGACAGCTGACTAAAAATGGCAAGAATCAGAATTTTGCCAGGTTATCCTGGAGGTTGGTGGCTTCTTCTTCTGTGCATTCTTCTCTTCTGCTACTCAAGGTAAGTATTGTAATCATGCGGTGGCCATGAATAGCCACGGTCAGTAAAATTTCTGTCTTTTAATGTCTCATCTGATATCATAATGTTTTTTAAATATTGCAGCCTGAGTTTCTCTTAGTAAGAAAACGAAGCTGCTTCTACTGTTTCCTACCTTGCTGTCATCTAACTCATATGGCTCCTTTTAACCTGAACTTAGTTACTGTCACTTATTTATTTATTTGTTTTTTGAGTTAGAGTCTCACTCTGTCACCCAGGCTGGAATGCCGTGGCACACTCACAGCCACCCCAGCGTCGACCTGCTGGGTCCTGGAGATGCTTCTACCTCAGCCTTCCAAGTAGCCGGAACTACGGGCACGCGCTACTATACCTGACTAATTTTTGATTTATTGTAGAAGACGAGGTCTTGCCAAGTTGCCTAGACTGGTCTCGAAGCCACGGGCTCAGGCAATCCACTCGCCTTGGCCTCCCAAAGTACTGGGATTGCAGGCTGAGCCACTGAGCCCAGCCTACTGCCACTTCTTATATTCACAGTAATGCAGTCTAAGTTGCATTCATTCAGTCCCTGTAGCAGTGTGCAAAACAAACAAAACCATGAACATAATAATTACTATATATTTTTCTCTTAACATGAGGCATTGTCACAAGTACTTATGCATTACTACTTACATCTATAAAAGGCCTACAGGATAGGTGTTATTTTCCATTTCCTAGAAATAAACACTTAGCTCATGCCCATAAATCTCTAGTACTTGTATTCTTCAAAGCAGGTCATGCTGCACCCAGGTATTACTTACTTCTTATTTTCCTTCTTAAAACTCATCAGATGAGTCTGATATCATGAACAGAGTTTAGTTTGCTAGAAGGAGTCCTGGAATAGGAGTCATTATAACGAATCTCTGTCTTTTATCGGTACCTAATTTGGCTACAGTTTGCTACTCTTTTTGTTATTTTATTTTATTGTTTTTAATTTTTAAAATGTGGGGTACAATTCAGGGTCACGTATACAAATGGTCATTATGCAGATACCCTTGTGGATGAGGTGTGCCCCTCCTCCTCTGAGTTCACATAGATATTTGCTAAGGAAAGCAATGAGATACAGTGGAACTATCATAAGCCTTTCAATCAGACATACAGTTTATCAACTAAGCTCTGTCTTTATTATTTGATGAGCTTAAACAATTTTTAGCTAATTTTCTCAACTGCAAAGCAGAAATGATATCTAGCTCATAAGACTACTGTAAGGATTAAAATAGTATATGAAAAAGGCTGGGTGTATTTTACCTACTTTAGGAAATTGACTTAATAAATTATCTGCAATGTTTTACTTGCATGCTGAAAATTTCTTACCACTAGTACATCGCTTTTGATAACTTTTAGTGAGTAAATAGTTAAACCCCTTTATTTCATTTCAAATTCCATGAAACATATTTCTAGATGTTTCCCACATTTCTCACACGTCTCATTTCCTTTCTGTCCCTTGCTTCCGAGGTCCTGGCCATTAAAAACAAAACAAAACAAACCACATCCATCATGTATACTGTGTTCTTGTCCAGGTTCACTAGCCATTTAAAGTCTCACACTTTCAGGAAAAGTTGAGAGTTTTACTTTATTTTTAAAGTCAACCCTCTAAGTCAAATCTAAAAATAATTTTATATAATTGAATTCTCACTCGACAAAGGTATCTTTTTTCTTTAAAACAGTACTTTATCTATTATTACCTCCACTAGGGACAATATGACTTTACTACTAAACTTCAGAAGCAATGAAATATATGCTGTGGAAAAAGAACGACATGAAGACCTAGTAAAGTGTGAATTATCTTAACTGAAAATCCAAAGTGTTTTCTGTTATTGAAGTTAAGGGGGAAAAATATGAAAGATTTAGTTTTAACTGGGTTAAGTCATTTTTCTCGACCAATAAATTATTACTTATTATTTACATGTTATTTATTTTAATATATGGTATTTTTATACCTATCAAGAATTTCTTCTTCATTTGAGACTCCATTTTCACAAGATTGTCTCACAACCTGTCAAAAAGATTTGTTCACCACAGTCAATAGTAATTTGACAAACAAATGAAAAATTTGAGCATATAGTTAAGTCTTTACAAGGAATTAATTGAATCAGTTCACAAATTAACTGAAAGATGGCTTTCCCCTGGATTTCTCAAAGATGATGTATATCTACTAGTAATCAAACAAAAAATGAAGAGTTAAAATCTACAGTGCATATCTATCATTTTCTATTAGAGATACAATTAACAGGCACAAATCAGTGTTACATAATGAGCATAATAGGACACCAACAAAATAAATTCCAAATTTCAGTGATTAAATAAACTCTTGAATAAAATCAAATGTGGATAGACCAACCCTTCAGAGGAAGTTTCCTCTCTGGAGTGATTCAGAGAAATAAAGTGCCTCATTTTATGATAGTGCTGTCCCAACATGCTGCCCAGAACTCCAACATTAAGGAAGGAGAGTACAGAGATTAGAGTGCCTGCGCTCTCAAATGTTTGGGTCCACAAGTGATGCTCATTGCTTTTGCCCACATTTCATAACCTAGATCTAATAACACAGTCTTGTCAAATTGAAAAATGATGTTGTAAGTTTAGCCTTCCTGTGTGGCCATAAGCAACAAGTAGATATCAGTGAGCATTAGAAGCCTCTATAATAGTCAAAAAGTGCTGTTTTATTATATTAATTCAGTATAAACATGTTCCTACCATGAGTTCCTACATGTGTTGAGTTCTGTCCTGGGTATTGAGGATGCTACAGCGATTAGAAAAAGTGTTTTTAAAATCCTCATACAGCTTTCTATTCAGAGGTAGATCTACAGCCACCAGTCCTTAAACAGACAATAAGGCTTTCAGTCAATCGTTTGGCTTGGTTCATTGATCCCAGTCAAATGGTCAACAGGCTTCATGCTCGATCTGGGTGCAAAAATATTCCAGTTTGACCTTGAACTACAAAGTTTCTGGACTTCATACACTTGAATGTTATTTCTGGCCTATGCAATGTAACAGACTTAGTTGTATTTAGCAACAGAGCCCTAGTGTACACTGTTTCAGCTTGTTTTATTATATAGGTGCGTGCACAATATTTGCTATTTTGTACAAGTGATTTGCTGAACTGAATTCCATACAGTATTAAGCTTCTAAAGAGGAAAGTATATTAAGATCAAATTTAGAGGCATGTAGTTTGTCACAGGTTCAATTATCCTCTTTCTTTGGTCTCATTGTGACACTGGGTTGGTTAGTTACATAGAAAAAATTAATATCCCTGAGAGGTGGATTTTATACTTAAGCTTTATTGTTGTTGTTATTGTTTATTTGTTTATATGAATCAATAAACAATGAAACCAGATCCCATACAAGCCCAAGAGAGTTTGGAAGCTATTTTTATTAGAGGATGTTCTCTATACAAAATCATGGGACTGAATTAGGAAATGGAAATTAAAGGTATTTTATTTAAATATACTTAAATAGGTTATAAAGAAAATTAAGACAATGCAGAAAAAAAAAACCCTCAGGGAACACTCAAATAATTTTTATTGAAAACAAGTAAGAATAGAATGATATGTAGCAGGGGCTGGGAAGGGTGTGTGAATGGGAGGGGAAATGAAGAGACACTGGTTAATAGATACAAACTTTAGTTTGTAGTTAGAAGAAATAAGTTCTAAAGTTTACTAGATGCCTAGGGTGACCATGTTTAGCAACCACATATAGTATACTTCAAAGTAGCTAAAAGAGAAGATGAATTTGAAATATTCCCCAAACATAGAAATAATAAAGATTTAAGATGATAGTTACTCAAATACTAGCTTGATCATTACACATTCTATACACATAAATATTCACAGGTACCTCATAGATACGTAAAGCATGTATCAATAAAGAAAAAAATATATATATATAAATTTTAAAAAAGGAAGATAGATCCCCAACAGAGATGAAAGTAATGACTGGATAATGTCTAAGGGCTATTTTCAAAAGCAGTCTATTAAGAATGCCACTTCAGAGATGGTCAGAGATACACCTGGCTTGGAAAGACCACAGAAAGAGGCCTTAGCTTTTGAACAGAGTAATTTGCCAGGATGCTGGAAACCTTAGATGCACAAGGCATTTGGCATTCAAGCCATTCCCCAGAAATCCATGAAATGGAATCTTTCACCCTAACTGTAACATTTCTCTTCAGAATTACCAAACAAGTCATTATGAATGATGAAACATTTTGAATAAATGTGCAATTAGATAAATCTAGGCTATGAGGTCTCAACATCTAAAAGCCATTATGCTAATTGATTCCTTGCTCAAGATTATTTATCTCTTGGATATAATTGCTCATAAGAAATACTGATCATGCAAACTGTTCTCCAATAAATGAAATCTCAAACGATTCTGGTACTGTTGTTTTGACTTTTGGTAGTAAGTTCTCCAAGATTTGACTCAGTTATTATTCCAGGATGACCAAAAAGTATTAGAAATGCTCTTTCTATATTCATGAGGGATATTGTCCTATAGTTCTCTTTTTATGTTGGATCTTTACCCAGTTTGGGTATCAGTGTGATGTTAGCTTTGTGAAATGATTTGGGGAGAGTTCGTCTTTCTCAATTGCCTGGAACACTTTCAGTAGGATTGGTATCAGCTCCTCCTTGTATGTTTTGTATAATTCCACTGGAAAGTCATTTGGTCCAGGGCTTTTTTTTGTGGGTAGCTTTCTTATGCTGGAACCAATTTCCTAGGTTGTTATTGGTCTATTTTGTGTCTCAAAGTCTTCTTGTTTCAACCTTGGGGGTTTGTGTGATGTTGGAAAGTCCTCCATTTCATTCAGGTTATCAAATTTGTTTCCATACAGGTGTGCATAGTAATCTCTGATAATCTTATGTACTTCTTCAGGGTCAGTTGTGATTTGATCTTTTGCATTCCTGATTGTGTTTATTTGGACTTTTTCTTTTTCTTCATCATTCTGGCCAAAGGGGTCCATAAATCTTGTTTCAAAGAACCAGTTTTGTGTTTTGTTGATTTTTCTATGATACATTTGTCTTCTATGTCCTGTATTTGAGCTTTTATTTTGAAGACCTGAATTCTTCTACTAAAGTTAGGGTTTTAGTGGTCTCAACTTTCCAGCTCCCTTAGGTGATTCATTAGGCTGTTAACTTGTCTTTTCTTTTTCTTGATGTGTGTTCATAGAGATATAAATTCTTCTCTTATAACTGTTTTCATGGTATCCGAAAGGTTTTGGGGAGATGTTTCTTCATTTTCATGTTTCCAGGAATCTTTTCATTTCTGTCTTGGTTCCTGTGTTTGACCCAGGAGTTGTTCGCATCATGTTGTTGAGTGTTTATGTTTTTGTAGGTTTGGGGGGGAATTTTGTTGGTGTTGGTATTTATCTTTATGCCACTGTGCTCTGAGAAGGTGAAGGGCAGTAATTAAGTCTTGTGAAATTTGTTTATGCTTGACTTGTGGCCAAGGATGTGATTGATCTAGGTTTATGTACCATGTGGTGGTGAGTAGAATGTATATTCTGTGGTTATTGAGTGGAGTGTTCTGTAGGTATCTATTAGGTCCATTTGGTTAAGTGTCAAGTTGAGGTTCTGTGTCTCTTTGTTGATTTTTTGCCTCAATGATCTATGTAGGGCTATTAGTAGGGTATTTAAGTCCTCAGCTATAATAGTGTTAAAGTCAATATCTTTCCTTTTAGTTTACTTAGTAGTTGCTTTATAAATGTTGGTGATCCTGTTGGATGCATACATGTTAAGGATGGATATTTCTTGTTAATGGGTTGAACCTTTTATCATTATGTGGTGTCCTTCAATATCTTTTCAAATGTTTGATAGCGTAAAGGTTATTTTTTCTGATGTAAAGATCACAACTCCTGCCTTCTTTTGTGATCAGCTTGCCTGGAAATTCATTTTCCATCCTCTAACTTGAGTCTGTGTGTATCCCTTGTGGTGAGGTGAGTTTCCTGGATACAGCAACCTATGGGGTGATTTTTTTTTTAATACAGTTTACCATTCTATGTCTTTCCAGTGGTACATTTAGTCCATTCACATTCAGGCTGATTATTGAAATATGAGTACTTATTCCTTTTGTGAAGTTCTTATACAGTTTTTTTTCCTGTTTATTTGTTTTCTTTTAACTTTTGGGTTGATATTATGTGTGTGTTTCTAAGTCTGCAGTCATGATGTATTCTCTATTGATTCTGTGTTCTGTTCTCTTGGGATATGTGTGGTCTTTTTTTTTTTTTTCTTTTTTCTGTGCTTAATACCTTTTTTAATGTCTCCTGTGGAGCTGACTTGGAAGCTGAATAATCTCTTAGGGATTGGATGTCTGGGAAGGATTTTAATTCTCCATTGCTGATGAAGTTAAGCTTGACTGTGTAGGAAATTCTTGATCTTTGAGGACTTTGAAAATTGGACCCCAGTCCCTTCTAGCTTATAGTATTTCTGACAATAGATATGCTGCTATACTGATTGGTCATCCCTGTAAGTAGTCTGACCTTTCTCTCTTGCTGCCTTTAGGATTTTTTTCTTTTTTGTAGGCAGATTACTATGTGTCTAGGGGTTGGTCTTCTCATTTGATGTCTTGTGAGGTCTCTGTCTCTCTTGTGTTTGGATGGTCACATTTCTGGTGAGATGGGGAAAGTTTTCTTGGATAACCTTCTGGAATACTTGCTCCAAGGTATTTTCCCTTTCCCTGTCTTCTTCTGGGATATCAATAAGGTGTAGGTTCAGCCTCTTGATATAATCGCAACTTGGAGGGTTTGATCTTTTTTTCTAAATTTTCTTTCATGTTTTTTACAGATTGGGTTGATTCATCAATTTGCAAAAGAATTCTAGTAAATGGGATCCCACAAGACATCCCAAAACTCATCTACCATGATCAACTAGGCTTAATTGTCAGGATGCAGGTTTGGTTCAACATTCATAAGACCAAAAATGTAATTAACTACATCAACAGATGTAAAAACAAAAACCACATGATTATATCATGAGATGCAGAGAAAGCTTTTGATAAAATTCAGCATCCTTTCTTGATAAAAACCCTTGAACACCTAGGCATATAAGAAATGCACCTCAAAATAGTAAGTGCCATCTGTGGTAAACCCAAAGCCAGCATATTGCTAATTTAGACAGAAACTGGAAGCATTTCTCATGAAAACTGGAACAAGACAAGGTTGCCCACTCTCACCCTTCCTGTTCAACACTGTGTTAGAAGTCCTAGTGAGAGCAATTAGACAAAAGAAAGAAATCAGGGGTATCCAAATAGGAAAAGAGGAAGTTAGCCCTCTTTGTTAATGATATGATCCTATACCTCAAAAATTCAAAAGAACCTATAAAAAACTCCTTGCATAGACAAATGACTGGCAAAGTCTCAGGGTACAATATAAATGTGAAAAAGACAATTGCAATCTTAAACACCATCTAGAAACAGGCAGAAAAAAAATAAAAAAGCACAATCCCATTCACAAAAACCACACACACACACACACACACACACACAAAATGAAACAATTAGGCATCTTCATAACCAGAGAAGTCAAAGAACTTTATAATGAAAACTATAAAACACTGCTCAAAGAATTCCAAGAAGTCACAAACAAATGGAAAAATATTCCAGACAGATAGATAAGAAGAATCAATATTATTAACATGTCCATCCTACTCATGGAAATCTACAGATTCAATGCAATACCCATTAAATTACCAACATCATTCTTCTAAGACCTGGAAACAACAGCAGAAATTCATATGAAGGCACAAATGACTAAGAATATCTGAAAGAATCCTCAACAACAACAAAACAACAACAACAACAAAACCAAAGCAAAACAAAAAACAAAGTGGGAGGTATCACACTTCCAGACTTTAAACTTTACTATAAGGCTTCAATAATCAAAACAGTCTGATATTGGTACAAGAACAGGTATATAGACCAATGGAACAGGATACAGATTCCTGAAGCGAAATCTTATTTCCAACACATCTTCCTCAAAGCCTCCACCAACAACCACTGGGGAGAGGAGAACCTATTCAGTAAATGGTGCTGGGAAAACTGGCTAACCACATGCAGAAGTTTGAAACAGGACCCCTACATAACACTATACATAAAATCAACTCCAAATGGATAAATACCTAAACATAAAACCTCAAACTATAAGAATCTTAGAAAACACAGGAGACACCCTTATGGGAATCAGAGTAGGTAACCAATTCCTGATCAAAACTCCAGTTGTCCATGCCATAAGAGATAAGATAGACAAGTGGGACCTCACTAAACTGAAAATATTCTGTAAAACAAAAGAAACCATCCATAGAATGGGGAGACAGCCTACAGAATGGGAAAAAATATTTGCCAACTGTATATTAGTGAAAGACCTAACATCCAGTATCTACAAGGAACTCAAATGTGGTGAAAGGAAAAAAACAAACAGGTTAATCAAAAAGTGGTAAAAGGCATGAAAAGACACTTCTCAAAAGAATATATACAAGCAGCCAACAGATACATGGAAAAGTGCTCAGTCTCCCTAATCATCAGAGAAATTAAATCGAAACTACATTGAGATACCACCTAACCCAAGTAAGAATGACCATCATTGATAAAACAAAAAAGAACAGATCCTGATGAGTATCCAGAGAAAAGGTAATACTTCTACATTGTTTTTGGGAATGCAAATTAGTTCAACTTCTATGAAAAACAGTATGGTAATTTCTAAAAGAACTACAAATTGACCTTCCATACGTCCCTGTAATCCTTCTACTGAGAATATACCCAGAGGAACACAATTCATATCTTTTCTACCAAAAAGATACCTGCATATGGATGTTTATTGCAGCACTATTTATAATAGCAAAAATATGGAACCAACTGTGCTGCCCATCAAAACATGACTGGATTAAAAAAATGTGGAACATTTATACAATGGATTATTACACAGCCATAAAGGACAAACATTTGGACTTCACAGCAACTTGAATGAATTTAGAGTATGTCATACTCATTGACTGATCACAGAAACAAAAAACTGAGTACCACATGTTCTCACTCATAAGTGGACCCTGAACATTTACCACAGTACTATAAGAAAGGGATTGCCAGAAGTGGGACACTGCTGAGGGAGGCATATAACATCAATAAGGGTACCTGATCTCAAACCAGGCAAAGTGGGGACCAAAGGGAGGACCAAACTTTACCTATATGATGATCATTTGTATACCTAATCCTGAATTGTACTCCACATCTTTAAAATAATAATTAAAAATGCCCCTTCCCTTTATGGAGACTCTAACCCAGAATAAACACATCAAACAAACAAACATGAAACCAAACTAGACATACATTAGTCTTCTCAGGCTTCCCTAGCAAAATAATATAGATGGGGTGGTTTAAACAACTGAAATTTATAACTCACAATTCTGGAGGGAAGAGAGTTCAAAATCAAGGTGCTGACAAGGTTGGTTATATTCTGAGACTTCTTCTCTTGTAGGCAGCCACCACCTCACTGTGTGCTCACATAACTTCTTTGTACACACATCATGAGGGTGGGTGTGGTATTGGGAAAGACACAGAGATAAAAAAAAGCAAGTTTTCTGGTGTCTCATTAAAACAGCCCCACCCTCATAACCGCAGCTAACTCTAATTACCTCCCAAAGACCCAATCTACTAATACCATGACATTGGGTGTTAAAGTTTCAACATATGAGTTCTGTGACAATACAAACATTTAGTTTATCATTAGTCTTGTATCAGGATAAGAGTTTCACTATTCCAGGAAAATAAAAAATCATTCAAAATAATACTTTTCCTTATGTAGTCTCTAAGTTAGAGAAACTTGTGAACATAGGAAACAAAAAAGATAATAAAAATAAGAGCATATGTAATGCTAAAAGAGTAGATCATAAAAAATAGGCATTCAAACGGTGAATGGATGAATGTATAAATTATTAATTTCTATATGACATAACTTTTATTAATTTATAAATCTGATAATAAAAAGGCATGTTCATGATAAATATTTATATGAGATATTGCACAGAATACAGTGAATATATATTTTCTATAGGAAAATATATACAAATAGAAAATATATGTACCATATGACTTTACAGAGGAAATATGATATAGATTGAGTATCTTATCACAAAAATAGAATTAATGCTAGTTTAAAATTCAAATCAGCTTTATTGAACATATACATCACAAATAACGACACAAGAAAACATCGTATCTAGAAATAGAAAAGATGTTTACAGAGATAAATATGGGTTGTAATTATATAGCGTTTTAAATGCTATATTATAATTGTTTTATTTGAAGATTTTTGGATGGTAAATGCTGTAAGATATATTTGTAAAGCATTAAGCATATATGAACATATGGGACTTGAGTTCAACAAACATTTTATATTTGGTGACTCTTGTAAACCAAGCATACAACTTGAATATAAATAAATAGCACAGTCACTAGGTACAAAAATAAATTTTATTCATAAATTTTCTAATATTTTGTCTCTAATATGAAAATTGCATGCTGTCTTAATCTGATTAGGCTGCTATAACAAAAATATGCTAGTTTGGGTTATTCATAGACAACATAAATCAATTTTGCACAGTTCTGAAGACCGAGAAGTCCAAGATCAAGACACCAACAGATTTTGTCTGATGATGCTTTACTCTGTTTTTACAAAGACCGTGCCTTCTTGCTGCATTTTCACATGTGGGAGGGAGAAGGGACAAACAGTCTCCTTAAGCCTTTTTTAAAGTAAAGACACAAATCCTATTCATGAGGGCAGAGCCCTCATGACCCAATCTCCTCCCAAATGTCCCTCTTTGTAACAGTATCATTTTGGGAGTTAGGTTTCAACATATTAAGTTTTGCAGCACACACATTCAGATCATACCCTATATATATTTGCACAGTGGCATGCTATATACTAGTATAAATAAGGAACAATCTATAAGTATTCTCAACAATATGAAAGCAAGTCTTATAAGTATTCTCAACAATATGAAAGCAAGTCTTAAACATAAGTTGAAGTAATAAAAATCAGATATAAAAAGCATATAATCTTTTATTGTAATTTAATGAAGTTCTAAAACAAGTTGAATGTATGGATAATACTGAAAGCCAGATTAATAGCAACCCCTCTTGTAGGAGCACTAGGGAGGTACAGGGAACCTTCTACAATCTAGCTTTGGTAAAATAATGGGGAGCCTCAAAACACATTGGTGTATGTAGGAAATGCAAAATTTCATCTAGGGGCGGAGCTGGTAACTATATTAAATTCAATTAACTAAGTAGAGCATATTCTATGCAAATAATAGAATTTTCTATGTATTTATATGAAGTGATGGATAATCATGAATCCATGTAATTATCTAAATTAACATATAACCAAATTCCTATTATGCATTTCATTTTATGTGATGCTTCCCATTCTTGGAGATCTTTGACTTTTGTCAATAGTATTTGTTTACTGCATTGCAGCTACATTTACTTATATCTCTAGATTTGCTTAGACCTGAAAATTGCAATCAATTCAAAGAAAGGGAATTATTATAGTATGATCTTTTGAATGATCTGCTTTATTTCTCACACTAACCAGAGGTAATAGAAGTGTCTGTCCCAGCAAAAGCCAAGAAGTACAAGAATTTTTCCTTATTCATTCATAACTGGTATTTTCTTTTTCAGTCTTAAACATACAAATGTTGCCAAAATATTTTTACATATGGTATACCTACATATAAATATTGAACTGATTTATGTATTTTGATTATTGCAAGAATTATCCTAAGTCACACAAAATTTTGTTTGAATTTGGTAGCTTGAATATTTTATGCAAACAGTTTTCATAAAATGACGATACCAGAGTCTAAGAACTTCGTGAAACAGAATCATTAAGAGACTCTAATACAGTGAGCTCTTAGCCTTTGCCTTGGTCTCTTTGTCAAGTGTTATCTAATTTCTGGGAACCATAATAAATGTAATAAATTAGTTAAGAGGACATTAATGATACAGAGATATCAGGAATCAAATATGTGTTGTTATGATGGATTATTACAATTAAGTAAAGGGTGCTGTTTTCATTTACAGAAATTATTATTCAACCAAAGTGACTAATGAAATAACAGTTTAAAATCCTTATTTGGCACATGAGGAAACTTAGATTCACTGAAACTAAGAAGATTAGGAGATAATTTTAAGATGCAAGTTTAGGAGATAGTTTTAAGACTCAATTATAGTTTTAAAACAGTTATGCTAATATTGGACCCCCACTTTCTGAAGCTTAGATCATTGCCATTTCTCCCTCCTTCCTTCCCTCCCTTCTCCTCCCTCTCTCTCTCCCTTCCTTCCTTCTTGCCTGCCTGTCTGCCTGTCTTTCTTCCTCTCTCTCTCAGATTTATTAAGAAATAATTCACACTCCCTACAATTAACCCACTAAATGTGTATAATTTGTAGTTATGCAACCATCACTAGAATATAATTTTAAAGCATTTTCACTCCTGTTAAAAAAACATTCCATACCCATTAGTTATCAATTTGACATTCTAGTACAATTATTTTGGAGAATGTATATACACACTTCTTTAACATAATACTTAAAATATAATTTCTATATCAAAGCTTCTGCATGCATTGGACAGATAGCACCAATTTTCCAAAGTGATTACACCAAGTTACAATTGTATTGGCAGCATATGAGAGTTTCAGTTATAACATGTTCTCATCAATAGTTGATATTTATAACACTTTTCATTTTAGTCACTCGAATGAATACTTGGTGGTATTAATTTGTATATAAATGGTTTTAGTTTGTATTTATATGATAACTAATGAAGTTGAGTGCAAGTTAATATATTTCTTGACCATTTAGATTTTTCTTTTTTGTGAAGCATCTGTTTGAGTCTTTTTCCTTGTTTTTCTGTTGGGTTGTCAATATTTCTATCTAATTAATTAATAATAAAAGATAAATGAAATTTCATTTGATGCTGTTTACATTTTCTTCTGTTTCTACTACTCTCTAATTTCCAGATAACCTAGAATTTTTGGCAATTCACACTTGTATCCTATTATTCACCTGCAATAGCTTGTTCTATGTATTTTTTCATCAATTATTTAATTTTAGCTTTATCTCATGTACATTTAATTTAGTTTTATGACATGTACATCTACCTTTCGGTGTTCTCTCTTTTTTAAGTTTAAAGAAAGGGCATCTTTTATTGATGTTAGCATCCTATATTAAACTATTTCAGATATATGTATCTTTTAAATTACTCTTCTCATTTAGACTGTTTTGAAGGATGAATAACAGTTTAGAAAGTGGATAAAGAGTAATCTCATGTATAGAAAGTAGAATACACAGACATATGGAAGCATGGTGTTTTCAGAGAACTAGACAAAGTTTTTACTAAAGAAGCTCATATTTTGACAGAAAGTAATAGATAAGAGTTTGAAGGGTAGAAAACAGCCATTTCATTAAAATGTATGTTTCCCATGCATGTCAGTTGACTATATGCTTATTTAAAGAAACAATCAACCAAACAAAGAACAAAAAAATTAGAAAGATAAAAGGGAAGGAAGGAAGGAGGGAGGGAGAGAGGGAGGGAAGAAGAGGAGGAAAAGAGGGAGAGGGAGGAAGGGGAATGGAGGCAGGTTTGCATCAGTTTATAGACTGGGTCTGCATTACCTGCATAGTGTGAGAAATGTTAATTCACAATCTTGGTTTATGAGGATCTTGACTTGCTAGTGTCGGTAAGACTGACAGAAGCAAACACAAAATCTTCCTAGAAAATATCTTTATTTTAGGTCTTCAAGAATCTGTAAAAAGAGAGAGAGAAAGTACAGACAGAATAATCTAAATATGAAAAAAAGACAACAAAAGCCCAAACCAGCAAAAATAATAGGAGAAAGTGACTCAAACTTCAGATATTTACAATGATCAGAGACATTGTAAAGCACCCATATTTACAATGTTTAGGAAAGTATAAATGAGTTTTAAAATGTCTCAGAGGGCAAAAAAATGCTAAGTATAACTTAGCAATATTTTACCTAGCATATTTTTTAAAAGCCAAAATGAACTTTTAGACACTAACTATAATGACCAAAATAAAAATATAATGAACGAAATTATCAGATTAGACACAGTTGAAGTGACAAATAGTAAGCTACAAACTACATCAGATACAATTATTTAGAGTGAAGCACAGTGTTATATCTCTAGATTTGTTGAGATCTGGAAATTTCACGTGGAGGATAAAACAAGGTTTGTTTAATAAGAATTCAAGAAGAAGAAGATGGAGAGAATGAGGCAAAGTCAATATTTAAAGAGATAACGGCTAAAAATTTTGCTATACTGATAAAAACAAATTCAGGAAGCCTAACAATTATCTGTAGAATATTTTTAAAATTTGAATCTAGATACATCTAAGGTAAACTTTAAAGTACCAAAAAAATTGCACCTAGATGAATCTAAGGTAAATATTAAAACACAAATAAATAAATAAATAAATAAAATTTTAAAAGGGTAAAAAGATTATCTCATAAAGTTGTGAAAGATAAATTGATAAATGACTCCTTAAATTTTTAAAATTTTATAGTTGTAGGGTACATGCAAGGTTTTTCTACATAAGTAAATTGCATGCAGGTAATGTTTGGACTTCTAATAAGCTCTGTTTCCCCTGAGCAGTGGAGATGATACCCAATGGAATATCAATCGTTCAACCAAAAACACACCTGCACACATATGTTCATTGCAACTCTATTCACAATAGCAAAAAAAATGGAAACAACTCAGATGTCCATTAAAAATGAACTATTAAGCTGAGTTTTTACCATCAGCAACTGCAAGTGAACAGACAGTGAAACATCATATTCAATGTGCAGAAAAGGAGGCTAGAATATTGGGAACCTAGAACTCTTTATCAAGGAAAAATACATCAGTAATGAGGAAGACATGAATTCATATTCAAGCAAAAACAATGCAAGCAGTAGGCCACTGGAAGTAGGTTAATAATTCTAGACAAATGGTCTGAGAAGGAAGAAAAAAAAAGTGGTGGACATACAGGAAAACAAAATAAATAATGATTGTATAAACAAAATTAATTGTGCATTTAGATTTAAAAACTCAAGATAGTATTAAAATAAACAATAAAACAACAACATAAACACCAGACAATGACTACCATATTCTAGTTCATGCAATTATCAACAGAAAGATTGAATTATTAGTAAATTTTCAGTGTAATGTGGATGTCACTTTTAGGGTACCCACAAAAAGAAAACAGACAATGGAGAAAGCTCAAAAAGACTGAACAAATCCTTCAAGAAATGAATGATTATTTCAAGAGATCAAACCTAAGAGTAATTGACCTTCCTGAGGCAGAGAGAGAAACAGAGGCCACATTGGAACAAACATTTCATGAAATCAT